>NC_133619.1:48246289-48271289 GCF_048593235.1 Sminthopsis crassicaudata
AATGCAGTGTCCTAGAGATTGGAACTTTAGTTCTGTTCCAGGGTGACATTTAGCAAATCAAAAAAATAAATAAATAAATAAAAATAAAAAAATAAAAACATGAAAGACCTGAGAAAAGAGACTGAGTGAGGGAATTTTAGAGAGAAGAACACAAAACACTGAAATGTTCCCCAAACTGCCTAAGCTATGTGGAGATCTATCCATTTGCATCAGCTGGTCCCCGGATGCAGGATGCCTTTGTTGCACATCTGATTGCTAGCAGCCTTCAAAGCTCTGTTCAGGTCTTATTTCCTACTTAAGTTCTTTCCAGATGTCCCTTGAGATTCTTATTTGAAATTACTTTGGATTACATTGTATAAATCTTTTATTTTCATGCTGTTTCCATGTTGTATTTTCCTAGTATTTCTCTGCCTCCCATCATGTAAGTTGCATTTCTGACACTCCAAGCTTTCTCTACCATACTTCAGAAACCGCAATCTTTAAAGCTCATTGTACCCCTGGACTTCTCACATCTAAATGCCTTCTGCTCCTTTCTCTTCTTCCTCTGATTTACTGGTTGCTTCCATAACCGCCATATTAAGAAAAAATGCAAAGACAAGCTTTAGTTTCATCTCTTTTCTGGCACCTTCCTATAATTTTCCATACTTTCACTACCATATTTTAGCAAGGAAACACTCCCAGAACTAACCAGAACTTTTTGGTTCCCTTTCATGTATTGGCTTTACCTATTAAAATGTAAGTTTTTTTGTATTGTCACTGCTTAATATGTAGTGCTTAATAAATACTTGTTGATTTGACATGACTATAAGCAAGGAATTTTTTTTTGTGCTCAAATTAATAGCACCTCGAACACTTAATAATCCCATTGAAATTGGTTATATTTGGCACAAGAGCAAAATTTTAAAATGGATGGTATGGTACAGGTAGAATGATAATAATGATAAACTGATAAGAAGGATAAACTGTTCAGTAATATTGCTTATGTTTTCTTGGGAGAGTAAGCTTTGAACTTTTAAGAAAAAAAAACACAAAAAGGTTTAACAATAAGTTGAAACTCAAAACAAGTGAGAAGATAGTCACATGGAATCTACTTCTCTTTAGTGAATTCAAGTCACCTGGCCCTAGACAAATACAGAAAAGACAGATAATTGCTGAATTGCTGTCAATGACCTTTGGATGCTGTCAATGACTGCTGGATGAGAAGAAATGTTGCTCCATTTTTTTCAAAGTAACAAGGTGAAATCTTGGAATTCTCAACTAGTGAACCTAATTTCTCTTTGTAATACTTCCAGAACACATTTTTTCATGCGAATATTTAATGAACATTTAGAAACAGAAGTTGTGATCAGTAAAACCTAGAATAACTTCAACAAGCCAGGTATCAACTAATTTCATCTTCCTTCCTTCCTTCCTTCCTTCCTTCCTTCCTTCCTTCCTTCCTTCCTTCCTTCCTTCCTTCCTTCCTTCCTTCCTTCCTTCCTTCCTTTCATCCTTCCTTCCTTCTTGCCTTTCATCCTTCCTTCCTTCTTGCCTTTCATCCTTCCTTCCTTCCTTCCTTCTTGCCTTTCATCCTTCCTTCCTTCCTTCCTTCCTTCCTTCTTGCCTTTCATCCTTCCTTCCTTCCTTCCTTCCTTCCTTCCTTCCTTCCTTCCTTCCTTCCTTCCTTCCTTCTTGCCTTTCATCCTTCCTTCCTTCCTTCCTTCCTTCCTTCCTTCCTTCCTTCCTTCCTTCCTTCCTTCTTGCCTTTCATCCTTCCTTCCTTTCTTCTTTCTTGCCTTTCATCCTTCTTTTTTTACTTCCTTCTTTCTTGTCTATACTCCTTCCTTCCTTCTTCCTGCCTTCATTTGATACTTATAATAACTCTGAGAGGTAGATGCTCTTATGTTTCACATGAAGAAACGTAGGCACAAACGCAGTTAAATAACTTGTCTGGGATAACATAATTGATAAATTTCTGAAACCACATTTGAACTGAGATCTTTCAGATTTCAAAGCATTCCATCTACTGTGCCACTTGGTTGCCCATAACTGCAGACATGTAACAAGTTTGATGAGAAGAATGCAATGTATGCCAAATGCAAATGGGTTGAAGAAAGTAAACATTTTATTGAGAAAACAAAGATTTGGTGAAAAAAAATAATATTCTATCTAAGATTCAAAGAAAAATCAATAGACTTGTCTTGTGGTAGCTTTCTCTGTAGGAAAGCACTGAAGATTTGGATGATCATGATGATGATCATGATGACAATAACTAGAATTGAAATAATGCTTTAAAATTTGCAAAGCATTTTACAAATATTACAAATAGTACCTCATTTTCTACTCAGAATAATCTTGGGAAGTAAGTGCTTTGATTTTCTCCATTTTATAAATAAGGAAACTAATTTCCATACAGGCTAAATGACTTATTCAGGATCATCTATACTAGTAAGTGTCTGTGATAGAATTTGAACTCAAGTCTTCTTAAGTTAAAAGTAGGTGATCTATCTTAGAGAATATTAACTACATACTATTGGCCAATGAAGCTGATTTGATTCCAGGCAAAATTATGGAATGTATTATCAAAGACATTGCTTAGTAAATAATTAGAAAAATAATTTGGGATTCCAAAGAAGTAGCTTTGCATTATCAAGACTGGCCATAACAAAATAACTTCATTCTATTTTTTACAATGTTTATATATAGCTAGAGTAGAAAGCCCATGTGGCTTTCTTATATTCCATCTCACAAAGCCTCTTGCGCTATTCCTAAGGACAAAATGTAAAAATATTGTCTAGACAATTGCATCCTTAGTTGAATATCAGGCCAAATAGTCTTACTGAAAGAACAATCATTCATGCTTAATAATAACTTAGAAGGAGATCTCCACATGAGTGTTCCAGAGGTGAGTCTTCGAATTTGTCCTTCCCTGTTTTAATTTATTTGTTTTTCTTTTTATTTAAAAACAATGTCTTCTATAATGTAGCACTTTTTGAAAATGGCAAAAGAGTAGGAGAGATAGTTAACACACTCAGTGACAATCTCAGGATCCCAAAAGACATTAAAAGTCTAGAACATCAGATTAAATCTAAAAATATGAATTTTATGGGGGCAAATGTAAATTCTTACAATTAGGTTCAAAAAACTTTAAAAGTACAATATAGATTACAATATTGTAATTAAAGAAAATCTTAGAGTCTTAAGCACTGCAAGCTCAACATGGGTCCACATTATAATAGGGAATCAAAAAAGCTAATGAAATCTCAAGGCTGCCCTAGGAGAGGCAAGAGTTTATGACAAAAGAAATAATATCTTCCTGGGCTTTGCCTGGATATAAGCTCATCTGCAATGTCATGTTTACTATTAGTACATTTGGAGATATTAAGCTGGAACATGTCTTGGAGAAAAAGCTGGGCTAAGTGAAGGATCATACTCGATGAATCTGAGAATCTGAAAGTTGAAAGGGATCTCGGCAGCTTTCCAGTCTACCCTAAAAAATCACTGCCGAAAACACCTAAGAAGCACTTGTCCAGATGAGAAGCCCAGGTGCTGTTTTTTGCTGCCCAAACCAGATTAAAATGTACTTGGAAATTGTTTAATAGAAAAATAAAAACATAACATCATACATAATGCTACTCTGTAGTTTTCTAAGTCAATGTGGGACTGGCAGAGATCCACTTCTATTTGTCACCGCTGCTCTAACCTGCATGAGACCACCAGTGAAGAAGAAAGCCTTGCCTTATGAGGCAGTACATTATGCTCTTATTTACCATGTTTATCTTGACAATAAGCACTTATAGCATATGAGAGGCAAGCAGAATAAGTCTGGTCCTTTGTCTCAAGACAGCCCTTAAAATATTTGAAGACAATTTATGCTCGTTACCCCCTTCTCTTTTCCATGCTAAACATCCTTAGTCCCTGCAATCAATCTTGTTGTGGCAAAAATAAATCCACTGAAAAATTTTTACTAAGAACTCAGGACATGCTGGGCACTGTGATAAGTATTGGGAATTCAAATAAAAAGAAAAACCAATCCCTGCCTTCAGAGAATTTGTTTTTGTGTTGGGAGGGCAAAATATTTAAGGTAGTGAAAATCAGGGAAGGGAGTTGTCATACTGTGAATTTCAGGGACAGTAGTTGATTCTGAAAGAAGGAAAATGACAGGTCCTTTCCAGAAATAATGGTATTATTGATATGATTTCTGTCCTTAGAGCAGACGCTAGAATGCTTGAGCGGAAGACATATGGAAAGATGAACTAAGTGGATAGTTGAATATGACATGAAACATAGTCTGGTCAGGGGCAAGCTACAAGCACTAGACTAGAAGAGTTTGCATTTCTCTCTCAAGGCAGCTCAGCTCTGGGATAAGACTACCAAATCTGAGTAGCCTTATAATGCCATACCTTAATAGATCTGTGGCCTCATCAGTGTATCTAGTCTCTCAACAATGCAGATTAAAACCCTTCTCTAATGTAAAATTGTTATTCAGGGTCTGGTAACTATTCTAGAGTAAATTGTAAACCTGGGGTCAACAGGTCTATGGATTCAATTAGGGGGGAGCACACACATACTTTTACTAATCTCTAACTGAAGCGCGTTATTTCAATTATTTAAAAATATATTCTGAGGGGTCCATCGGCTTCACTGGACTGCCCAAGGGATACAGGATACACACAAAATGATTATAAACACCTGTTCCAAAGCTCTTCCTCCAGGGTTGTTTCCTAAGTAGCAGTCCAGTATTTTCATTGTTTTTCCATCTTATCCTTCCTTTTTGCTGCATATTTAATTTCTTTTCCAATAATGCATTTCTTACATTCCTTCATTCAGCTTTTATATAGAGATTGCTGTCCATGATGTCATAAGCTAACTTACTGTCTAGTGTCGATATCTCCACTATCTTTTGACTCACCTGAATGTGGATGCTTTAGATCATAGGATGCTGTAAATATAAATAAAAACAGAAAATAGTGCTCTCAAGGATCTCCCCTTCTAATTGGAGAACCCAACATTAGTAGAACAGTTTAGCTGCAGGGAAGATGGCAACGTCCACAGGTTTTAAAGGTGCAGGTACAGAGTCCAATTCATTGTCTGTTTATATTTTCTATCTTAAATCACAGGGTATGGAAATTCATAATAGGATTTTATCTTACTCATAACCAAACACAATTGTTTACAGATGATTATTAGGCTCCAACAAGGAAAGCCAGTTGGCATCAGCTTTCTAAAGCCACCAAGATTGAGGCAAGGAGGGCTTAAAAGAACAGAGATCCAGATGGAGGACAGAATTGGAGCCAGAAGCAAGATATAAAAAATCTAGGAGATGCAGCTGTTCTTTGGAAATCTGCCTCCCCACTAATTGTTTCCACTTGGGGATTATCCTCTCAACTAATCTCTGGGATTTTCATGGACAGAGGAGCAAAAAGCCACTACTTGGTTATCATATAGATCCACTGGTTGTTTGAACTTTGGGCAGAGATATCAATACCATGGTAGGGAAGAGAAAAAATGATAATGTTCATACCGCAACAGATGAGTGTGGTTATCAGTAATTGCCCTTGACATTTATGGATATAGATGGGAAAATTGTAACTCTACTACAAAGCCTTCCTTGTTAGTAATGGGTATCACTTATTGCCCCTAAAATGAAGGACATGGTCACTTTAAGATTAATATTAGAACATGATATAGGAAATATAAGGCAGTGAAATTAGATTAAACCTGCCTAAAATAACCTACTTGATAATCCACAGCATGATTACCTGTTGAATTTAACAAGCTGTACATAATAGAGATTTATAGTTTAATGCAAAATCATCTTATTCTGTCCTACAATCTATTTCACTTAGTGCTGACTTGAGAACAGAAGTAAATGAAAGACAATGCATGGGCAGGATTTATATTTTTAAGGAACTAAAATAATAGATATATAAGCTTATATATATTTATACATATTAGTTCATCTCACATTTAGCAACAGGCTTAGGCAGATGGATTTCCTAATTGTATATAGATGATTGTCATTTTGTCATTTTTCCATCCTAACTAAGTAACTAATCTCCCTGGATCTCAGTTTCTTTATCCATAAAATGAGAAGATTGACCTTAATTTGTATGGCCCCTTCATAGCATCTATGATCCTGTCATTAAATGGTGTCAGGACAAAAAAATAACATCAAAGTCTAAAACTAAGAATTTTTATAACTGAACAAGTCATTCCAACCAACCAGTGTCCCAGTTGCCAGTCAGCACGTTGGGTAAGGGTCCACTTTCTGAAGTCTGTGTCATACAATGGAAAGAATATTTGGTCTGATCGTCAGAAGGTCTGGCTTAATTATAGACTGGTTATCATGTGGCCCTGGGCAAAATATTTAAATGCTATATTTAAGGAGGGAATTGAGCTAAATATCTTTGAAGTTTTCTTCCGACTCCTAAAAATTCATACATCTAAAGCTGGACAGAACCTCAGAGACCATCTACCACATCCTACTCATTTTATAGTTTTCCTCAAGAGGAAACAGAGACAGACGAATGTCAAGTGAATGGACCAATATCTTCTGGGAAAGATGTATCAGAGATAGCATTTGCACAGATGAATTCTAATTCCAAAGCCTGTTTTCTTTGCCCTAAACTGCCCTTTTATATGGCATGACTCTCTGATAGAATGTATTTCTAACTGGACCATTGGGTACTCAAATCCTTTTCCCTTGACCCATTGAAGAACCAAAAAACTTTGAAAAATGATAACATCAAGATGATGATGATGATGATGATGATACCTAGAATTTTACATAGCACTTTAACATTTGCAAAGCTCATTTAGTCCTCCCAGCAACCCTGTAAAAATAGGTATTATTACCCTGAGTTTTAAAGATAAGGAAAATAATAATAATAATAGCTGGCATTCACAAAACTGGGAAAAAGGGGATTTAAAAAGTTTTGCAGAAAGTGATTTATAAATACTATCTCATTTTGTCCTAACAATTATAGGAAGTAGGTTCTCTTATTATCCCAAGTTTATAGATGCAGAAACCAACATTGAAAGATGCTATGTGAAAGAACTCTGGGAGATGACTATGAATTACTACATAGAATTTGAATCCCTCTAATTTTGTCCCCCTGCATTTTGGATTTCCTTCACAGGCTAATTGTACACTATTTCAAAGTCCAATTCTTTTTGTTCAGTAAAACAACTGTTTGGTCACGTATACATATATTGTATTTAATTTATACTTTAACATATTTAACAAGTATTGGTCAACCTGTCATCTGAAGGGAGGGAAAAGGAGGGGAAAAATTGGAACAAAAGGTTTTGCAATTGTCAACATTGTAAAATTACCCATGCAAATATCTGGTAAATAAAAATATTAAAAAGAAAGAAAGAAAGATGCTATGGCAATTAGCAAAAATAGCTAGCATTTATATGAGATTAATGTTTTCAGAGCACTTGGTAAATGTTGTTCCACTTTACCATCAGAACAAAGTAGGTATCATTATTATCCCTATTTAGTAGATAGGTAAACTGAGAGAAATAAAAATTATTTTATATAGAGTGTAACTGTCTGAAGCTAGATTTGAAAACAGATTTTCCTGACTCCAGTTTCAGCACTATCCATTTTGCTTTCAAAGTCACTTTAAAATTAATTTCTCATACCAAGTCTCTTGCTAGAAGCCACTAAGCTGGACTGCAGAAGGAGGACAAGAACTGATAAACTTTCAGTTCAGGTCACTGAATTGTGAATTAAATAATCACTGTCTCTCCACTGCCCAGAAATAAGGTTTCTTTAAAGAGCTTGTTTCCAACACTCTGAAACCGATCTTCTTATCCATAGTGGAACATTCCTGACAGACAGGTATTTGGGGTTTGACATCGTTAATGTCAGAGAATCTGGATCATCAAAATATGGAAACAAGGAAGGGTAGTAGAAGAAACAGAATGCTCTTTGACCCTTGGAGCTGTAGGATAAACACTGACAAAAAATAAAAATATCAGCCACATCTCTGACATGGTAGGAGAGACGGGTAGCATTCCTTAAATTCTCCTCTCTTCAATCTAAAAAAGAAAAAAAGAAGTTTTTGTTTTGTTTTTAAATTAAATATGATTGTCTGCTGCTCTGTTCCAAGCAGGCAAGTAGGAAAGAATACAGTGAGTTTAATTCAGAAACACCAAAGAATAAAAATGAGTTTTCCATTGTCACTGTGCACTTTAAAACAAAGTGGGCTCCTGCAGAAAGAAAAGTCCATGGAATATCACACTTTTAAACAATAACAGCCCTGATCACTTTGACAATACCCCTCATGAGTTTACTGAGGAGAAAAAAAGCTGCTTGAACATAAGGCTTTTGATGCTCTCAAGTCTATTGTTTCCTGAAAATAAAAGGTGGGGGAATGGACCAGGGGATGTGAATTTTCCAACTGCTGTGATTGGCTTGCTGCCCACGTGTTTCTGATACTAGCACAATATGATTCTGATTAGGGAAATGGTTTACCAAGGCACCTACTGGGAACAACAGCTCAGGTGCCACCCCTGTAATATGGTTGGGGTTTCAGATTTAGCAAAGAAAGAGAAACAAGTTAGTCCAAAGAATTTGTGGGAGCTGGGTGTGGCTGTTTGCAATAAAAATAAATAAATAAATAAGCAGCACTTCCTCTGGAGAAATAAACACACAAAGAACCAATGAAAGGATCCAATTCTCTTTAGAGAAGGTAAATTCTACTAAAACCACAGCAACATGGCAGGCTTAGAGGTTGAATATTGATTTTTCAGTGTGAGAATGGCAGGAAGAAAAGAAGATTACTAAAAGGATTTAAGTTACTCTGTATCTCTTCAATTAGTTTTTTGGGGGGTTAAGAAATGCCTCCAAGTAGAATCCAATCCCGCTAGAGGTTCCCTATCTTTTAAACTTAATTCAACTTTTGTTAGCACAGCATATTTATACCAAGGGAATCCTGGGAACAGAATTAAAATAAATTACAAATATAAAGTAATGAAAATGGTTGCCTAAGTTTTAATTTAAAATCATTTCTCAAGAAAGAAAAACTATTATTTTAAAACAAAAACTTGTATTTACTTTTGTAGATTTGTGTTTCTTTTTACATAGCCAATATTTCTCCCTATACACAGATCTTCGCCTTCACCAGAGAGAGAAGGGAGAGAGAGAGAGAGAGAGAGAGAGAGATCCCTATGGAAAATTATTTAGAATATTCCATCTTCATAGAACACCATTTTTGCATAGGAGAGGAAAGGGATCATCTCCTATTTATTTTTTGAGTCCAAGCTTGGGTTTATTAATTTCACAACATTCAGTTTCCATTGTTTTGTGATTGTTCCTTCCTCTTACATTATTGTAATCATTGTCTATGATGTTTCACTAGCTCCACATGCCTCACTTTTCATGAATTTATATGTTTTTCCATGCTTATCTCTATTCATCATGTTTGCCTTTTCTTACAACACATTAATATTTCATTACATTCCTGTCCCATAATTTAATTATCCATTTCCCAATAATAGGCATCTATTTTGTTCTAAGTTCTTTGTTACCACAAAAAAAAAAGTGATGCTAAAAATAATTTGTTACATAATGGAGGCTTTCTTCTTCCAGTTATCTCCTTAGGGTACATGAATATAAGTGGAAATTCTGAGAGAAAGGGTATGAACATTTCAGTCACATTATTTCCATTATTGCAAATTGCTTTACAGATTACATGTATCAATTTACAGTCAAACCAAAAATGCAATTGTGTGCCTGTCTTTCCACAACCCCTCCAACACTAACTATTTTCATCTTTCTAGTTGTTATTATGGTTGCAAATTGTTGAGTGTGACCTACTTCCCATGCCTTGAGTGACACTATGGATACAGTCCCGTGGTAGGTATTATTTTGTGTAATACAAGATATATGAAATATATATTCCATGTCCTCTTAGGCCTTACACTTTATGAGGGGAAAAGAATAAATATTTAGTAATAATAGCAATCAGTAAAAGAATGATTACTAAAATTAGTACAAAAGACAGAATGCAAATTCAGAGAAGGATCGTGTGGATTTTGACAAGTTTATCAAATGGCAATTATATTTCTCACATAGTATTGTCCCAACCTATAATGTGGCACAGTGAAAAGAATATTGGACTTGGAGCTAAAACACATCAACTTGAATCTGTATGTGGCTGCTCATTAACAAGATGAACTTAGACAAGTAATTAAATCCCTTTGAATCTCAGTTTCTCCCTAATAAAAATGAGATTAATACTTATAATTCCTACCCCATAGTGTTATTTTAAGGAAAGAATTTTGTAAAGTACAAAGTGTTATAATGTCTATATGTTAAAAATATTTATTAAATACTCTTAATTCCCATAGGATTGAGTTGGGTAGTGAAAGAAAAATGGACCAAAACTTTTAGTATAGTCAAAATGTGATTACAGTAAAATTAATGATAAAAAAACAACACTCCAAATCTAATCTCTGTTCTATTTCCTTCCTCTTCTCTCTCTCTCTCTCTCTCTCTCTCTCTCTCTCTCTCTCTCTCTCTCTCTCTCTCTCTCTCTCTCTCTCTCTCTCTGTCTCTCTCTTTCTCTCTCTCTGTCTCTCTCTCTCTGTCTCTCTGTCTCTCTCTCTCTGTCTCTCTGTCTCTCTCTCTGTGTCTCTCTTTCTCTCTCTTTCTGTCTGTCTCTGTCTCTGTCTCTGTCTCTGTCTGTCTCTCTCTCTCTCTCTCTCTCTCTCTCTTTTTAGTTTGAACTACATGATTGATGACTTGCCTAACTACCTCATTAGGTGGTTCAATGAATAGAGCACTAGACTTTGAATGAGGAAGTACTGAATGCAATCCACCATCTGAGTATGACCCAGGGCAAGCCACTTCACCATTGTCTTTACCTGTACAACAAGAATAATAATAATTATGTCTCCAGGTTGTTATGTAATTGAGTTAATATTTCTAAAGTGCTTTGTAATTCTTAAAATGATAAGTACTATTGTTATTTTCAAATGATTTATTTATTTATTCACTCATTCATGCACTTCTTTGTTTTTTGCTAAGGCAATTGGGGTTAGGTGACTTGCCCAGAGTCACACAGCCAGGAAGTGTTAAGTGTCTGAGATCATATTTTAACTCAGGTCCTCCAGACTTCAGGGCTGGTGCTTTATCCACTGCACCACCTACCCCATACCATTGTTATTAACGTTATTATTAGTATTATTTCCCCTCAATCCATCCTGAATTTTTATAACATATAAGAATTCCCCACTATATGCAGCTGGGAAATGTAGATAATACAGAAAAGGATGTTAAGATGGATATAAACCCTTATTGCATAACCACAGCTGCACAGCCATCCCCCTACTTCCTGGCTCAGAGTTTGAGAAAGAAAAAGGAAATGCAGACTCTCACTAAGAAAGTATCTTCTTCCTCTAATAACAAATAATGCTCATTTCTCATTCTCAGTGAAAGTCTGATAACTGAAAAGAGTGTCAGAGAAAAAGAGGATTCACAAATAAGAGTCATCAGCACTTAAGACTAGGCTCTAACATTAAAAAAAAGTGTCATATGACACAAAGGTTCAGAAGCAGAATCTCTTTAAGGACGGAAGGAGGGCTGCAGGTATTGTAGGAAAAAATAGTGTCACAAGTTGTAATGTGCTCTCCTGGCAGTTACAATTACTAGTCTGTCCTAGACCCACCAGAGTACCTTTGACCACTGTCCTTTGCAGTGTGAGCTCTACCCGGCTCGTCTCCTCTGAGGCCTTCAAAGGTCTCTGGCCACGATCTCTTGAATCTATAGCTTAATAACCGGTAGCGCACTCAAGAACAACCACGTGTAATCTTAAAAGCCTTTATTATACCTACTCACATAATGCCCTGACTGATGCCCTGACTTGTTGGTTCCCAAGTGAACACCTGGTCAGAAGACCCACGTGTTCACTACCAAAACCCTTACCTCTTTTGGCTACCCATCTTGGCTTGGCCACCCAGGCTGGGAAGCCAGGGTGAAGAACGCCAGGTTAAAGAGAGCGATTGCTGCCTGCAGTGGGCTTACATAGGGCCTGTGAGGTCACACACACAGCCAATCAGCGAGAGAGTCACCCATTACGAAGCTATCTCAATATGGCCAGGATCCCACCCAAGGGCAGTCCTAATATCCACAGAAATTACTTCCGGACCTCAATCTCCGGATTTGCTGTGGCACCCATTTAAAGGCCCCTTACAATATGTATATTGTGGAGAACAAAAACACTTTCTTTTTTTCTTTGTCAAATCTTTATATTTATTAAGTAAAGGGGCAAATAGGAAAGGTCCAGTTTAGTTCTTTTTAGGAACAGTCTTCTTCATGGCAGCTAGGACATTGCTGAGTTCCTCTCTTCCTCTTGGCCCAGATGTGAGTTCTTATCCTTTTCTGATGAACTTAAGAGCTCTCTTCTCCTTGGAGAGCTTCAATAATTCTATGGCTTGCCTTTTATAAAGGGCAAACCCATACACCTCCAGGATCGTATCTCTCCTAAAGTCAGTGTGTTTGATCAATCACCCATGGTATTGGAAGTATTTTGGCTTTGAAATATTTTTGTTGAATCTGTGGCCTTTGTTGAGGTCCACAGTTCATAGCTGGGCAATCAGATGGCCATGACTGTAGCATTATTATAGCCCTAATGGTAACTACAGGAGGCCCCAAAACCCTTTCTTAATATTTCTCTTAGGAACTCACACATTTGAAAGGACTCATATCAATACGTAAATCCTCTAATCAATGAAATGAAACTTTCTTAAAAACTGAGTAGTGGATCAGTGAAATAGATTAGGCAGGGAAGACACAGTAGTAAATGTCAATGTTTGATAAATCCAAAGAGCCAAGTTTTTGGAAAAGAATTCAATATTTGACAAAAATTGTTGGGGAAATTAGGCATTAGCCAACATCTCTTACTGTACATAAAGATAAGGTCAAAATAGGTACATTATTTAGAAATAAAGTGCAATATCATAAGCAAATTTGAAGAGCATAGAATCCTTTGTCTACCAGTTCTATAGATAAGTGAAGAATTTATGATCAAACAATATATAAAGAGCATTATGAAATATAAAATACATAATTTTGATTACATTAAGTTAAGGTTTTGCACAAATGAAATCAATGAAGCCAATATTAGAATGAAAGCTGGAAACTTGGGAGGGGATGAATTATAGGAGTTTTCTTAGCCAATCTGAGAGGTGGGAAGTGGTACTATAATTCACATTTCTCTAATCAATAGTGATTTAGAGCATTTTTATATGAGTAAAAACAGCTTTAATTTCATTGTCTGAAAATTGTCTCTTTATATCCTTTGACCATTTATCAATAAGCTTGTATTCATTAAATTTGAGCCAATTCTCTATATATTTTAAAAATTAAGTCTTTATCAGAAACCTTGGATAAAAATCCTCCCCATTTTCTGCTTCTCTTCTAATCTTGGCTGCATTGCTTTTGTTTGTAGAAAACCTTTTTAATTTAACATAATCAAGATTATCCACTTTGCATCTTATAATTTTTCTAGTTCTTCTTTGGCAATAGATTCCTTCTTCACAGAACTAAAGATAGACTATCCCTTATTCTCTGAATTTGCTTACAGTATCCCCCTTTATGTCTAAATCATGAACCCATTTCACCTTATCTTGGATATGTGGTGTTAGGTGTTGGTCAGTGTCTATTTTCTGCCACACAATTTTGAAGTTTTCCCTGCAATTTTTGTCAAATATAAAGAACATTTTAAAACTGATAAACCAACGTAAGATGAATGATAGCTAGGAGATGATGTTTACACCAATCTTGCTAGCTTCAGCTTCAACTTTATAGTAAGGAATACAAATATAGAATAAAATATAGTTCTATCATTTGCAAGTATCTTACCTACAAGAGGTAGTTTGGCATATTAGTTAGAGAGCCAACACTGATTAGCTGTATAAACACAGACAAGTCACTGCTTTACTTCTTTCACTTCAATTCCTTTGAGGATCCTGAGTACTACATGGGACAACTGGGATAATTAGAAGCCTTTGACAAGATGCTTGAGAATAATTATAACAAAAAACTCTTCAAAACTTATTTTTATTTTCTATTATAAAATTATATAAAATTAAAAAATTAAATTTCTATAAAATAAAATCTATAAAATTTTCTCTAAAATCTATAAAAATTTCTATAAAATACATCTTTGAGGGCTCAAATAAGAATATACAAAAAGTACTTCACAAATTTTAAAGTGATTTGTAAATATCAGTTAATATTATTAGCATGAATAAAATTCTCATCATTTTGCACACAGGTAGACTGAATTTCAGAGCCTTTATAATGAGGAAAGCACTTTGGCAATAATCACAAGATTGTTACATTTTCTTGGAGGTGGATTTAAACTCATGGCTCTTATTTATTATATTTTGCTGCTACTTTTTAATACATGAGAACACTTACTATTTAAAGAAACCTATGTGAAGAATCTTATTGTAAAGTCAATAATTTATTTTCACTCTTTCATATATGCATATACACAAACCCCATTCAATTTATGTTGTGTGTAAATTCAAATATGCTAATCACCACTTAACTTAAATTACCTTAAGAGTCCATGATGGCAGGCCTTTCCTTTATCCATTGTTCATCATGACAGCTGTGAAAGATCACAGATATAATACTAGCAACAACCTTTTGAATCCATCCCTTTCACTTTACAGATAAAGATACGGACACAGAAAGACTTATCCAAGTTTGCAAGTATAAAAAGACAAGTATAAAAGGAAAGATTCATTGCTCTGTTTTCTTGATCCCAAGTCATTTTCTCTATATACTACCCTAATCTACTATACAGTATAATGTCACTTTATCTTGCCAAAAAGTATTTAAAGAGCCTAAGCAGGAAATTCTCTTTATAATTGTTTGTAGCCTTAAATCACATAAAAGTTATAAGATTTAGAAATAGGAAGCTGGGATTTCTGGGCCATGTAACTGACAACAGTTCCATAAGTCCTCATAATTCCTCCCAGCATTTAAAGGTGACAGTTTATAAATTTGCTTGGGGTACCCTAGGTTTATGTCCAGCCTTAGAGAAACTTTTTCAGTTTGGTAAATTACCTTGTACCTCCCATTAGAACTGACAGGTAAGGAAAGGGGCCCAAGAGCAACAACAACCTAATTATTCCAGTGACCAAACTGCTAAAAATTCAGGAGACTGATAAGGGAGCTAAAAATGCAAAGCATTTTCTTTGCTTGTTTAAGGGGTGTCATTATATCCTCTGGAAGTATGCATAATGAGATAGTTTAAATACTTTGGGGAAAAAGCCCTTGATTGCGACAATGGCAGACATAGTTAGGGGCTCATTTATAATGGTTTTATGTATCTAGTATGCACTTTCCACATAGAGGAATGGAAATTTACTGACTAGTAAACTCTTGTAAGAGAGAAATGCTATAACTGACTTCAATTCCTTCGAGGCTCCTGAGTGCTATATGGGATAGCTGGCATAATTATAGGCATTTGACAAGATGGTTAAAAACACTCATAACAAAAATCTTGATGAGAGTAGTGGGCTGATGCATTGCAAAGGCTTTTCAGTAATTTTTTTTTTTTCAGTAAGAATCTACTTTGCACATTTTTTAAAAAGGAAGAATGGTCTATAGGTTGAACATAGTCTCAAAGATCGTAGCATCAAGGGCCAGCCTTGGAAGCCCCAAGACTGGGTTCAAGTTCCTTTCCTTACACAAAATGGGCTAAACACTTAACCTTTGAAAGCTTCAGGCAACTCTCAAAACTGATCAATTACAGACAAATTGCTCTAATACATTGATCAGGGAAGTGATGATGCAAGTTCTCTTCACTAATGAAATCAAAAGTCAGAACCGTGATTCTGAGAATAAAATTAAATAAGAAAAAAGAAAATTAAATAAGAAAAATACCAAATGCACACTCCAGCCATTCAGTAAGTATAACTTTTTGCAGAATCTGTATCCTGGCTTCAAGTGTCATTATTGATAAGTTACAGAAGACACAATGTCTAAACAGACTTCATGCACTCTATGAGACTAAATTATAAATAAACAGCCAGTTTGCATTTATGGAGGGAATTTCCAGAGTGTTTGACACTCTGTTAAACAATAGGGATTAGAAGTTCATATATACCAATGAAGTGACAAGTCCATAAAAAATATATATGTTCTAATTTATATAGAGATCAGAGAGTTTCTTAGAAGTAAGGACTTGCTCAGGGCACATAGCCAGTATATGCTAGAAAAGGGACTTGAAGTCAGATCTTTGTAACTCTGAGATAGTATCTGTATCTTATGTGTCTGTCTCTTCCAGTTGTGTATATGTACACACACACACACATACACATACACATTCACATATATATTTATCTACACATATACAGCTATGCAACTATGTATGTATATTATATATTTATATTTGTGCCTCTATGCATTCATAATATCCATAAATAATATGATTACATAGGAAATAATATATAATATACATATGCATAATATATAAAGTATATATAAATAGATAAAGAAAATATGTATCTATATATGTTTCTGTGTGTGAATAGTGTAAAATATATAAATAATATATATATAATCACATAAACTATACATTATAATATGCATTAAGTATACACATATATAATGTATTGTTTTATATGTGTGTATGTACATGTACACATTACACATGTGATATAAAATAAATATATACACATGTATCTATTTATATAAATATATAGCATACATATATTATATACATATGCATTATAAATGATACATGTATAACATAAATAAATGTATACACATGTACATATGGATTGGCATATACATATATGAATCTATATTATATTGTGTATGTGTGCATAACATAATATGCACACATAATACATGTGCGTGAATAAACACTATTCCTTATCACATAAATGTTTCTGATCTCTGCTAAAATCATTATTTTCTTACATTTGACTGTCAAACATCATTACAGGATCCTAGGAATTAGAACTGGAGGAATTTAGAGATAAGCTTGTTTAATCCCCTCATTTTAGCAAGGAGGAAATAGAGGCTCAGAGAAATCAATTTTTTCCCACAAAATCCACAGCTCTACTGAACTTCCCTTTTCCTCTGGAGGAAATGCCTATCACTCTTGTAACCTAGGTGACAACTCTTCTTCACTCTCATACACCAGACTAATCTACTCAATTCACAAATCTTATTATTATGTACACAACATGTCTCCACTCTATTTTCTTGTCTTTACTTAGCTACTATCCCTATTTAGACCCTCATAACTTCTCACCTATTGTTATTGCAAAAGCCTCTTAGCAGGTATCCCTACCTCAAATCTTTCTCCATGCTCCAAGAAGAATTAATTTCATCTTGTCACTTTTTTACCCAATAAACTCTTCAAGTCCCTATTCTAAGACCAAATATAAACTCTTCTACATAGCACTCAAAGCCTTTTTTAGACTCTCTCTCTGTCTCTCATTCCCTCTCATTATATGTGTATACATGCTTACATATATATGGGCAGATACAAAGTCAAAGAAACAGAGAGACAGACAGATACAGAGAGAGACAGAGAGAGAGAGAGAGACACAGAGACACAGAGACACAGAGAGAGAGAGAGAGACAGACAGAGACAGAGACAGAGAGACAGAGAGACAGAGAGAGACAGAGACAGAGAGACAGAGACAGAGAGAGAGAGACAGAGACAGAGACAGAGAGACAGAGAGACAGAGAGAGAGAGAGACAGAGAGACAGAGAGACAGAGAGAGAGAGAGACAGACAGAGAGAGAGAGAGACAGACAGACAGACAGACAGACAGAGACAGACAGACAGAGAGACAGAGAGAGAGAGAGACAGAGAGACAGAGCACGAGAGAGAAACAGAGAAACAGAGAGACAGAGAGACAGAGACAGAGAGACAGAGACAGAGACAGAGAAAGAGAAACAGAGAGACAGAGAGAGAGAGGAGAGGAGAGGAAAAAGAAAGTCTCTGCCTTCAAAGAGCTTACAATCAAATGTTCATATGTATGTAGGTATATATATGTATATATATGTATATATATAAACATATCATTACTATATGTGGATATATATGCCTATATATAGAGGTACATGAATTTATGCACATATATACATATGCATACCTATGGAATCAGATAAACTGTTTCTTATACAATACAAATAATTAGTAAAATCATGAGATCATGTGTGGCCAGGCCAGGAATTTCAGTGTATCACAAAGTTATTTTTATTATTGATCTTACCTCCACCATTTCTGAAAGTTGTTTCAATACTTCAAAAATCTTATGATGATATAAGATACTATTATTTATCTCTGAAATGCCTTCATATTCTTTTCATCCCTTGGTGATTCAAGGAAACTAAATGAATATCAGATCTCAGATTCCTCCTGTAATTATTCCCAAGAAAGGTCTTTCTGCACAACAATTCAATACCAAACAACAATTAGAAGAAAGTCTTTGGAACCTCTTGAAATTTTAAATCAACTCTGTTTTGGCAAGAAATCTATGCCAATTGTCCTTCTCTTTGACCTGGTAAACATTTCATTTGTGCCAAAAAGGGAAGAGCAAAAAAGCAGTAAGTTGGAGAACTCTTAGGACTTACTCTAACAGAAAGCAGTTTGCATTTCCAGGCAAAGGAAAGAATGGTTGAGTGGATAGAATCCAACACCCTGCATTTGAATACTGCTTCTGCTACTTAAAATCTGTGTGACCTTGAACAAATCATTTAATCTCTCATAGCCTCAATTCCCTCATCTGTAAAAATGAGGCTTAGAAGCTGATCTCCAAAGTCCCATCTGGCACTAAGACCTATGCTCCTAAATAATGTTTGACAATTTAATCCATGAAATGAATTAATGATTTTCAGCAGGCAGATATCAAATACACTTAGGTGATAAGGAATAGTATTTCTTTTAATAAGAAGCATTGAAAGCTATTCAGAGGCCCCTAGCATACAATTTTCTGGAGCAGATGGAAGTAAATAATTGAAAGAAAATGATAGCACTTCAGAAAAATCCAAGTTCAGATTAATCAGTAGCTGCAATCACAGCACTATATCTAAACTCATTTCTTGCCCAAAGGGGGAAACTTATCCAGAGACAGCCATA
Source organism: Sminthopsis crassicaudata (assembly GCF_048593235.1). Classification (NCBI taxonomy): domain Eukaryota; kingdom Metazoa; phylum Chordata; class Mammalia; order Dasyuromorphia; family Dasyuridae; genus Sminthopsis; species Sminthopsis crassicaudata. The sequence goes on from NC_133619.1 coordinate 48,265,404, forward strand.
TCAGAATATGTTCCCTAGATAACAGCCTTTTAAAGTTTTGTCAGGTGCTGAATATACCTTTAATATTGTTTATATCATCTCATCTGCAAAATTAGCTACTTACTAAGGAGGAATTTAGTATCATATTCTAGGGTGGAGAACTCCAATAGAATTTTATTAGTTTTCTGATTAAAGACCTTAGTGGTAAGCTTTGTATCTACATGGAGACATCACAGATGCAAATGTTTTGATAAGAACCGTATTTTAGCATTTATCTCAACTAGCAGCAAAATTGTGTTGTGGTGTGACCCCTGCTAGAAGCTGAAAATTCAATCCCCTAGAGGTTTTAAATAATTTATGGAAGGTGGGCCAGGAGTTGTTTTTACTTTAAAACTCATTACAAATATAGTATACTGAACTCTGGGCCTAAATGGATCAGGTTCAATCCAAGGAATGGCCCCCACAAAATCAGCTATTTGATTTCTTTTACTTTCCCCCAGAGTTTTCTCTGGGAATTTCAGGATGCAGCTGGTTTCTTCTGATATGGACAAAGAGTCCCAAGTTTCCATTGAAATATTTAATTACAATAACAAATATAAAATGGTCTTTATTTTACTCCCACAGAAAATAGTGAAAATACAAAGGACTCACAAGATTGAATAAATAATATATACAATTCTTCCTTTCGAAGAAATCCCATCTACTCCCCATCCCAAGCTCATATACTTCTCCAGTCTCTTAATGCTTCCCTGCAGTATACTCTCACTTCAGAAGGTTTCCAGAGATATCCGGTTCTTTGCCACCACAGAGAGAGCCACAATACACATTTGAGAACAGATGGATTCTTTCTCTTTTCTTTTAATCATCTTTGGAAATAGACCTAAAGACCCTTTGCCACTGGGTCAAAGGATATAATCAGTTTAATAATTCTTTGGGCCTAATTTCAGACTGTTCTCCAAAATGATTAGATCAGTTCATAATTCTAGCAATGATGACTTGTCCTGATTTTTCCATATTCACTTCCAGCAGATCAGTGACACTATCCAAAGGAATTGAATTTTCCATATATGAGAGGGTGACGGAGGAACCTTGTGTTTTCTAGATAACATCTCAATATTTTGTAATAGAGTGGAGGATGTTTACTTTCTTAACTCATTTTTGAAGCTCCTCCAGTTTTGAAGGTGTTGTGGACCATCTTTCTCCAAGGGATTGGTGCTACCAGGGAATTTCCCCTTCTTTTTTTCAAAAACATCTAGGAAATGTTCCTCTTCTCTACCCAGGAGATGGAGATGCAGAAAAACTTTTATTACTTGCATATGGGGTGACCTTCTGCTAGGGCTATGTGGGTGAGAATATAGAGCTCAAATCCATCTCTACTGCTCCCTCTCCGCAAATGGGTCCAAGAGGCAGGATGGTATAATACAAGGAGAGAACTTTTAACAAAGAAGACGTGGGCTCAAATCCATCCTTTGATCTTATCCCATGTATAACTTTGAACAAATTATTTCCCTCTTTAAGCCCCATTTTTCTATTCTGCATGAGGAAGTGGTAGCCTTTATAATCCCTTTTATCTCTAAATTGATGATTTTTTTAAACTTGGGGTCCAGGAACTTGATAGAAACTGGCAGGTCATCCCTTTCTCTGGATGCTATTATCTTTTGAGATGAGGGACAGTGCCATTGCATATACAAATGTGTGTCCTCTCATCTTCCTTGAGAGCAGAGAAGATTGCATTTCTATTAGGCTAATGATCAATACACACTTATAGACATTGTGTTTGATGCTAGGAATGTTGAAATCAAGTATAAAAAGTATCCTTTCTCTCAAAGAAATTATAATCTATAAAGCTCCTTGAGGGGAGTTGGCGTTGTTGCAGTTTTATCCATATTTGTTCAGTCATGTCAGGACCAGGCTTGGGTTTTTCTTGGCAAAGATAGTGGAGTGGCTTGCCATTTCTTTCACCAGATCATTTTCAAATGAGAAAACTGAGCCAAACAGGGTTAAGTGACATGCCCAGGAACACAAAGTTAAATGTCTAAAGATGGATTTAAACTCAGGTCTTTTTGACTCCTGGCCTTCTATTCATTGTGTAATCAGAACATCAGTCCACTCAGTGCTATTCAGAAATTGCGATTTAAAAGCCAATAGATTTGGGCCTTCAATATAGGGTGATATGAAACTTTATTACAGAGAAATGAATAGATCAAGAAATATAATTTTATCCATATTCTCAATATCTAGTACCATTCCTTGCACTCAGTAGGTTCCTAATGAATACTAATAGAACTGTATTAATCCTTTTCCTGATTTTACTCACTTTTAAGATAAATTATGAAGAAAATACACTATAAATATTCAAGGACTCTGAAATGAATTATTATTGTTATTTTTATTCAAAAATATTTCTATTATTTTTTGAAGTATAGTGGTTGCTGCCTACCTCATAGGGTATTATTATAAAAAGAGGAATTGTCTTCACTTTACAGATCTGATCAATCTTCTTTTGTTACTAACTTTGTTACACTTTTGTTGATCAAACAAACAATTGATTGGAGGTTTTTCAATGTTTTTTGTCTGTATATGTGTATGTTGTTTTTGTGGTATCCTAGATGAAAATAATTGGGATAATATTATAGAAAACAATCTACACTAACTCGGATCTTTTGTGGTCCATTGAATATTGTTCAAAGCCCATCAATTTCTTTGTCTGGTGTGTATTTTTTTCTAAATCTATTATTATTTCACACACCTATATTGAAACTCATCCTCCACTTTCTGCCCACTCAGATAATACCTTGTGAGAGTTTTTTTATTTCATTTTCTCCTGTACTTTATTCCATTGACTTGACATTTCATTACTCAAAAGAGTTGTGTCATCTAACTTGAAGATTTCATCCTTTGCTCCCAACTCCAGATTACATCTATAAGGAAAAATAAAGTAATTGAGATTAGAGTCAGGCCTAATCCTTAAACAACTCATGATTAACTGTCCAGCACTTCTGTTTCCTTCTATTACTTCTTTTAAAGCCAATATTTTTTCACTTTGTAAAAATTTTTCTTAGTCTCATGATTGTAGGTGCTTTTTAAAATCATTGTCAACCTCACACTTTATCAAATCTATTTGCATGATTAAAATGGGGAAAATTTTAAGAGATTAAACTTTGTCTGATGTGTAGAATAAATTTAATAAAATAAATCATAAATAAAGTGCGGGGTTGGGATCAGCTGGATTGACCCTAAGAGGTCATTCTAGATTTCCTCTCTATTTTGCAGATGTAAAAACTGAGGCTGAAGAGATGTGACTAAACCAGGTGTCATACAGATAATAAGTAGCAAAGCTGAGATTTTAACCTTCATCCTCCTAATCTGAAAGTCAGGATTTTCATTACATTACCAAATGAATCATCCCCAGAGGATCTTTATTATCCCCATGGTCAGATGAGAACATCCTATGAAGCTAAACTTAAAGAAAGTAACAACTAAAAATTGTACAAACTACACTCAATATTGATGGTGAGTTTTGGTGAACTGCTTTTCTTTGTCTTTGTTATTAGGATAACTTCACTGGATGGGAATGAAGAAAGAAATAGGAGCAAATCTCATACTAAAAACAAACCAAATATGAAACAAACATTAAACCAAAGTCAAAGGTTAATAAGGATGATATAAAATTATATTTCTTGATCTATTCATTTCTCAGTAATACAGTTTCATATCACCCTATATGGAAGGCCAATATCTATTGGCTTTTAATTCGCAATTTCTGAAGAGCACTGAGTGGACTGATGTTCTGAACATTATCATCAAAACCTGGGATTCCATTTCATACTGTGTTTTTTCCATTGTTGACTTTTAACAAGTTTAGGCTTCCTAAGAGCCACACTGTAGGTGAGTAAATCAGTCAGAAAAAAACATTTATTAAGCATTAGGTGGTACAATATAGAGCGCCAAGTCTGTATGTCAAGAAAACAGTTTTTCATGAGTTGAAATCTGGCTTCAAACACTTACTAGCCATATGTCTCTAGACAAGTCATTTCACCCTATTTGCCTCAATTTCCTCATCTATAAAATGAGCTGGAGAAGGAAAGGATGAACTACTCAAGTATCTTTTTTAAGAAAACCCCAAATAGGGTCACAAACAGACACAACTAACAACTACAAAACAAAACAAACAAAAAAATACAAAGAAAAGCAATATGAGAAGCTTTCTCAGATGCAGACACACATGAATATGTTTTATTTGATGAAATAGATTTATTGCAATGAATTAGTCAGGAGTAATGAATACAAGAACAAAAATTATAGAAGAGGATAAAATAAAAACAGCTTTTTTACCACATTGTGTGTTTGTTTCTGTTTGTGTGAGTGTGTGTGTGTTGCATTACATTATATTGTATTATGTTATGCTATATTATATATGTGTACATATATACATGTACATTACAAAATACTATTTGTTATACAGAATTTTACATTAGCACCTACTTTTCAATGTTTCAGGCCATAATTTTTCTATTTACAGAAAAATGTTCACGATTATTTAGAAAGACAGGCAGTATAATATAATGACTATGAGTGTTGGAAGTAACTTGGTACCACTTTGGAAATATATTATCTTAACACTTTTGTGAGAAGACATTTAACTACCATGTGTTTTGATACAGAAAATATAAATAACAATATTTCTACACTCATGTCACAAGGTTAATGTGAAGAAAACTTTCCAAAAACCTAAACCATCATATAACTGTGAATGATTTATTATTATAAAAATCACTTTAATTGAATTGTGTAGGCATTTATTAACCAGTCAATCAATAAATATTGGTTAAGTGGCAAATTTAGTATTGTCAAGTACTGGGAATACAAATAAAAAAGAAAGCCAGTCCTTGTCCTCAAAGACCTTCCAATACAAAGGAGGAACACAATACACAAAAAAAGAAGCTGGGAAAGGAGAAGAATGGTCACAGAAAGGTAGCCAACTCAGTAATGTGATGAAGAAATCCAGAGAAGTGTATCCTGGTGGGAAATGAAGTTATATAAGGTCTGGACACTCTCCTTAAATGGTGATTTGAGCAGAAGCTCTCCATCTCCCCAGAGAGTTCTAAGGAAAATTGAGACGTTATTCTGGCTTCAGAAAACACAAAGACAAAAGAATCAAGTATACCTGTTTTCAAAGAGCTTACCTTGTCTTCTCCTTCCTTCCTTCCTTCCTTCCTTCCTTCCTTCCTTCCTTCCTTCCTTCCTTCCTTCCTTCCTTCCTTCCTTCCTTCCTTCCTTCCTTCCTTCCTTCCTTCCTTCCTTCCTTCCTTCCTTCCTTCCTTCCTTCCTTCCTTCTTTCCTTCCTTCCTTCTTTTTTCTTAGCAACTGGAGTTAAGTGACTTGCCCAGTCACACATCTAGGAAGTGTTAAAGTGTCTAATGCTGAAGTTGAACTCTGGTCCTCCTGGCTCCATAGCAAGTATCCTGAGAGCTTACTAGGGCACAGGGAGATGTCATACATTCATGAAATGTTTTTGTCTTGTAATTGTTCCTTAGAATAATTACAGGTTCTCCAGGAAATGACAACTTCCAAAGTAATACGTAAATCCAACAGTGGCTGGAAACTAGAGCATTAGGAACTGTCTCCTACCTATAGAATTGAAGGACTTCATGAAAAAAATGTTTTATTTTCATGAGTGGTTTGGCAAGAAAAAGGGGCCCTTATCTTAAATGAATGTGATTATAATAAAGTCTGCTGATTAAAAGAACACTTCTAAACCTTCCTCTTGCTCCCCACTCCCAACCAACTGAGAGTGGTAGCTCAAAAGTGTTAGGATAAGTTCCCTTTATAATTGACTTATTATCTGTCACTTGAAATTTGTCTAGAGTCCAGAAACAATCCTTTAAACAAAACTCTCTTCTATAG
>NC_133619.1:48276289-48376289 GCF_048593235.1 Sminthopsis crassicaudata
ATTTCTGTCATACAGGTGTGTCATTTGTCTCAACAAAGCAATTAGGATGTGTTTAGGGAGTTTGTGAGGATGGAGTACATGTCCACTGCCTTCGAATTTAGGCTACTTAAAGTCAGAAAGTGCCAGGTGTGTTTTGCCTTACATAAGGTACATGATCCTTCAAGAAATTATGATTTCTTTCACGGGTGCTAATCATAAACCTTTCCAACTAAATTCATTTCAGGAGGTATTTATTACCGCCCAGTATGTGAGGTTGCACTGGAGATAGGAATATAAAATAAAATAACACCTCCCCTCAAGGAGTTTACATTCGATGTGCGGTGTGGGGATGGAATATGGACATAAGTGGATCAAGTAAATGTTAAATACAAAAATGTTTCAAAAGGAAAAGAGCATAAAAATAGTGGATTTAGAAAATTCTCCTCATAGGTGATATCACTTCTGCTTTGAAAGAAGGTACGGATTTCTAAGAAGCCTGGAAATTACCAGAATGGGAAACCAAACTTTAGTTTGTGGTCTATATGATTTGCCATATCAATCAATCAATAAATAACTGAATCAATCAATCACCTAAATACAAATCTTTGCTAATGAACCTTACCGATTTAGCTAATCTGCCAGTTTTTGAATTATTAAAAAATGATAGTCTCTTCCCAGGACTCTTCTTGATGTTCTATGAGCTTGATAAAAAGCTTCCTTTTATCGAAGTAGCCTTAAATTTTTTTTGAACCACCCCGTTAGTAAGATGAAGTATCAGAGACTTTTAATAAGAGCAAAAATCCACTTTAGAAATCCCATCATAGCAGTCTTCTCTTCTTATGTCTCTTACATAATCATTCCTCCTTGTTTTCAGCAGAGGACCTTGCCTCAGACTTCACTAAAGAAATTGAAGTCATCTGTCTTGAGTTTCCTTTCTTCTCAATTTCACATTTTAAAGCAATTCAGCATCATCCTTATCCTTTTCTCCTTTGCTCTAGTGTCAGAGGAGGATGTGGTCTTTGTGTATATCAATTACCCATGCCCTTGACTCCATGCCCTCTGATCTCCCCAGTTTGCTCCTTTGATCAGACTCTCCGTGATTTCCATAATTTCCTTAATAATTCTACCTACTGATTTCAAATATTGTTAGCTCTTTCTTATCCTTAAAAAAATCTTTGTTTGACCCTAATATCCCTTTTAGGTATTATCCTATATTTTCTCCTTCTATAATCAAACTGTTCTGTGTTTATTGCCTCCTTTGTTTCATCTCCTACTTACTTCTCAAGGCTATGTTTCTATGCTTTCTATACTTGAGACATCTAGGTAGTACCATGGATAGACTACTTCTGAGTTCAAATCTGGTCTCTATACACAATAGATCTGTGACCCTGAGCAAGCCACTTAACCCTGTCTGCCTCAGTTTCCTCATCTGTAAAAAGAACTGGAGTAGGAAGTGGAAAGGCACTCTAGTATTTTTGCCAAGAAGACACCAAAAGGGTTCATGAAAAGTCAGACACAACTGAGTAACAACTTGCCATTAAATTAAAACTTCATTTTTTGAAATGACTTTGTTGCAAATTCAGTAACTGTTTTTTTTTGTCACGTGTTCTTCTCTGCATTATTTGACAGTAATGTTCACTTCCTTCTACTACATTCTCTCTGCCCCCTTGCCTGAGTTTTTTGTGACATGCTCTGTAATGATTCACTTCTATTTATTTTTCTCATTCATCATCCATACTCTGTCTGCTAAGTATATTAGGGTCCTAGTACTCTGTACTAGGTTCTCCCTCTCCCTCCCTCCCTCCCTCTCCCCCTCTCTCCCCCTCTCCTTCTCTCCCTCTCTCCCTCTCCCTCTCCCCCCTCTCTCCCTCTCTCCCTCTCTCCCTCTCCCTCTCCCTCTCCCTCTCCCTCTCTCCCTCTCTCCCCCTCTCCCTCTCCCTCTCCCTCTCCCTCTCCCTCTCCCTCTCCCTCTCCCTCTCCCTCTCCCTCTCCCTCTCCCTCTCTCCTCTCCCTCTCCCTCTCCCTCTCCCTCTCCCTCTCCCTCTCCCTCTCCCTCTCCCTCTCCCCTCTCCCTCTCCCTCTCTCTCTCTCTCTCTCTCTCTCTCTCTCTCTCTCTCTCTCTCTCTCTCTCTCTCTCTCGCTGCCTCTTTGTCTCTTTTTTATCCTTCTGTCTCTGTTTCTTTGTCTCTGCCTCTTTCTATCTCTCTGTCTCTTTCTGTCTGTCTCTGTGTCTCTGTGTTTCTAGCTCTCACTCTCTCTTTCTCTCTACCTCACCATCTCTCAATACCTTGCCCCCATTGATTCCGATGTATGCAAATATCACTTTTTTTTTTACCCAAATCTACATTATTATCAGCATCTCTCTCTTGAATTATAGGCCCAATTTCAGGAAATTTCTTCATTTCAATAATCATAGGCATATCAAATTCAGAATAAGCAAAACAGAACTTTCCTTTCTAACACAAACTCATCTTTCTTCCTAATTTTCCTATTATTATCAAACCACTGCTCTTCTTTCATTGAACCGGGCTCACAAACGTTCTCTCATCATAGATAATCAATTGCCAAATTTTATTGATTTTATTCCCTTGATATCTTTAAATCTGTTGGTCAATTTATCAACAAACATTTATTGTTTCTCTCTTCTCTCTTCTCATACCATAAACTTCAGGTCTGTCTAAATATCACAATAGCTTCTAACTGGTGTCCTTAACACCATTTCCAATCTCCTTCTGCAATCCATCTTCCACATACCTACCAAAATTCCCTAAGTGACAACCTGGCCATGGGACTGGCCTGTTTGTGAAGTTTCGGTCATTTTCTCTTACTCTTAGAATAAAATACAAACTTCTGTTTGTCATTTGAAGCCTTTCACAATTTGTCTCCTGAGTATCCTTTCACACTGGATTACACATTACTCTTCTTCATGAATACTATGATTCAATCATCTTAATCTATTTTCTTTTCTTTGTACATCCAGTAGATTCCATTGTTTACCCCTCATGCATGGAAGATTCTCCTTATTTTTTTCTTTTAGAGCCAACATCTTCCTCCCCAAATCAGTTTAAATACTACCTCCTTTTAAACATCTTTTCTAATTGCTTCCTTTTGAGCAGCCATTTTTCCCCTTGCCACTATATGTTTATTTTTCAACATATCATATTATATATGATATTGATATGATATAAACTTGTATCGCCCAATAGAATATAATCTCTTTAAGGTCAGAGACTCATTTTTACTACAAATCCACAGTATCCAATGCATGTACCAATACCAACATGTAACTGCTGCTCAAAAAATGTTTTATGATTGATTGGTATTTAAATTAGAAACAATATTCTATTAGAATTATGCATGAATAATGATTCTGAGAAGATAAGATTTTGACAGTCTTAGAGGAAATTGTAAGTCCAGAGAAGCATCATTTTATCTGACATGTTGATACCGTATAAGACAATGTTTCTTGAAATCTTTCCAGGAATCATTCTTCCTTTTTACCCTTTAAAAAATCAGTATGAATGTACTAACATTAATTGATTCTTAAAATACATAATAGTAAAAATTATTCTTAATGTAGTAATTATTTTAAATGAAGTTGCATTTTACAAATCACAATAGTAACTACATTTGTGGATGACAGAATAGGAATAATGTAGATTACAGATTTCACCTGCTTAGGAAACTCCTTATGAAAAAACTCATGATTGGGCAACTTTTGCCCACTGTTGCCTGAGTTACACAACCATGAGTTCTATAGTTTTCTGAAGTTCTGAGAGGATAAGTGGCTTATCAAGGATTACAGAGTCAAAGGTTAGAAAGGTGGAACTTGAACCTGAGTTTTTTTTTATTGATGTGAGATCATCTCTCCAGTCACTATGTTAGCCTCCAAAATATAAATGCATGCGATAGGCAGAGAAAGACAGAAACAGACACAAAAAGAGAGTGAAATTGTATATAGCTATTGAAAGTACAAAATGGATGTTTGTGTACATTTTTGCATAAAGCTTTTGTATACACCCCTGCCAAGAGAAACCATACAATTTGGGAGCTATTATTATAGAATAAAATGAAAGAAGAATGAAATCCATAAAATATTTAAGTATTGTCTTATGGACCTCTGCCAAGATACATAAAATTATCTCATTAAAAAGTTGGTATAGTTTAACAGACTCAGTGCCATATGTAAAGGCAGAAAAAATGAGTTCTAGACTTGCTTTTACCACCTAATAACTGTAATATCTCTGAACGTCAGTGTCCTTATGTAAAATGAGGATAATAATATCATTATAAGACATTCACTTTACTCTCCAAACTGAAGAGAATGAATTATCATTTTTATATAGATCATGATATACTTGACTTTGCAATGCCTGTTAAATAAAACTCAAGATCCTTAGGCTTAGGATACTAATTTATTTTGGTGAACAAGACTGTGAAATGTCCAGATTTCATGTCATCTGAGGTTGAGTTGAAGTATCTAAGTATGTTTCATGGAGTATGTTTGGGCATCCTTCTTTGGAATTATCCATCATGCCCATAGATATTTCAACATCCTGCAAGAAAAAAAACTAGCCTTGGTATTAATACTTCATTAGTACCCTCTTCTCTAAACCTCCTTCAAATAGGTCCCCAGGTCAGTCTCTCGTTATTTCCTACATGGCAGCACTACTTGGGACTTATCATGTGTCTTATCTTACCTTCCCCATCCTTCAGCTTTTCAGCTAGCCTAAAAGGCCGAGGTCTCCCACTTCATCCAGGGCCACCTCCAGTCATCCTGATGTATATTGTGCCACTGGTTCCCTATGACTCTGAAAGGGAAATTAAGTGGATGTTGAAAATAATAATCATTTTAATCGACAAAAATGCTTCTTAATAATTAGAACTGTCCCCATGGGGAACTGGATTGGTTCAGTGGATAGTAGATTGGAAATATTGGGGGTCTTTTAAGGACCACTTGTTTGATATGTTCCAGAGGGAATCTGGGGAATGGGACAAATTAGCTAGAGAAATCCCATTGAACTCAGAGATTCTGTAATTCCAGGAATAATTGCATTACCCAACACACAGGGTTGTTGTGGGGGTCAAATGAGATAATGCATGTAAAGTGCTTTGAAACTATAGAGCATTATAAAAATATGAGTCACTGTGTTTGTCATTATGCTAGAATGGATCTTTAAGCACTATGATAAAAATCAATAAACACTGTGATAGGGACTCCTAAATGGAAGATAAACTCTCATTATTTGTGCCTTACATAATAAGTAGATTAATTTTTTTTTTTTTTATATTGTGAATGACCTCACTGGTTCTTTCCAATTCTAACTAAATGTCTTCTTGAAATGAGTAATAGAATAATCGTATTTTTTTTTTTTTACTGGTTATTTGATGGGGTGAACAGTTACAAAGATTTAAAATTCAAAAATGGAAAAATGTTTCAATTCAACATTCACGATGAAAAGCAGACTCATGACCAGGCAGGAGTTGTTCTTAGTAGTATCTCTTCAAGAGCTCTGTGAACACTTAGTAATAAGAGGAGATGACAGAAATATAAGGGAGTCACAGATTTAGAAAGCTTAAAAAAAATAAAGTAAGCACACGGTCCTCTTATTTTTCAGGTGAGAAACAGTGGGTTATGGAGGTTGGAAGGACCTACCCAAAATTACACATTTAGTATAAGTATTCAAAACATAATTTGAACTCAGGACTTTATAATTCAAATCCATTTGAATTACACCGTACTTTAAAGTCATACCGTTTTCAAACACTCCAAAACTAACTGGGTTATACCTCTTGGTTGCTCCTCTTTAGAGATTAGGTACTTTTATTTGAATTCACATAATTCTGAAATTGGGACATATTCATCATATGGTGAAAAAGAAACATGGAGATGACCATAAAAATGCTCTTTGAAATTTTTTTTAAAGAAAAGACCAGCTGTTGTACAATGAAAGAAGGAAAACTGGAAAAATACACAATGGTGACAAGGGTATTAACTTAAAAGTTCTATAAGAAGAAAGATGAACTATAAGTAGTTAATGTACCCCAAAATAGATAAGGAAACATATTTCCTTCTTTTGAACATAGCAGTAGTGGAATACAAGGGAAAATGTTTTATACATTGTTAGATAAAATGATCGTATTCTTTGTTTTTTGCTTAACTATATTTTTCAGCATTGCAAGGGAAAGTTCAATTCCTGAGCTAAAGAGGAAGGGAATGGATGTCCAGAAATTACTGGACAAAACGAAAAAAAAAGTATCAACAAATCATCCTGAAGCTACGCAAAATTATCCATTTTGTAAATGTCATGGAATTCTATGATTACCAATAGCTATAGGACAGTATTTATTAAATAGTTACATTTCCATTGCATCAAGAAAGAGGAAAAAAAATTTTGCAGCAAAATTTGCCTTAGCAAGCAGTTAATAAGGATACCCATTTGTACATATTTCTGTGCCATCCATAACTGTAAAGTTGCTCTTCCTATTAAAAATCAGCCTTGCATTAACCCTCTATGATCTGTTGCTGTGTGTGATGATTTTGGAGGCAATGGGTGGGAAAGGGATTAGACTGAATTATTAATTTTTCCATCTGGCCCAACAATACAATGGAATAATTCAATCCAAGGTGCCCTTCTCACAAAATGCCTACATATTTGCCTTCCTATAGACTGTCTTATATAGAAGGAAGCCAGGCTTACTGACCTTTCAAGGGAAAAGGCTTGATCAGGATCAGATTAGTCTTTTGATTCTTATGAAACACATGCTTCATAAGAATTTGTTAGGTTGGCAGTATCTGAGTCAGATGATGAGAACTGACAACATTACTGATCCCCTACTGAAATTGTCCTATAAAACCCCAGTTAAGTAGAAGAATTCAGCTATGATAAAATGATGACTTGAGGGGCTTTTTAAGGGAAATTAACTGAAATGTGAATGTCTTTATAAGCTGCAATACTTTTAAGAGATAAAACTAAAGGAAATCTTCTGTGGTTAAACATTAATATCTTGCTAATCCAGGAGCTCTCTGGTGATTTACAGCTCACTGAATATGGCTAATAAATATTCTTATCTAATGCATGTCGATAATACTGTGTGCAAATGACTGCCATTCAGCTTCAAATGAAACAGCAAGACTTCTGGGTGTGAAACTGTTCAATTATTTCATCTCAAATGAAATGAAGGAATTTCTCATATTTCCACAGACTTAAAATCTCCCTCGTAATACGGCTCCCTCATTTTACAAATGAGGAACCTAAGATGGAGGGAAGGACTTGAGCAAGATTACACAGGTTGTAAGAAGCAAAGAAGATTTGAATCCAGATCCTCTATTCCATACTCAGAATCTTTTTATATTGTATCATATTCTTTTTCTTATAGAGAATTATAATTTATAATTATATAAATATTATAAAATCTGATTTTTCCTCTCTGTCATTTATTCAACATAAAAATAAATTGTTCATATGACCAGAATTGTACTTAACACTATATACATAGATGGTGGATCAGATATGAGTCCTGTCACCTTACTAAAACTGAAAGCATGTTACTCACTGTTAATTACTTACATATTAATTATTAACACTGGACATACAGTAGAAAAATGTTAAAGAAAAAAATTGATATTGTGATGGTATATTGTAGAGGATCTAGAATGTAAGATATATACAGATAGATAAAGAAATATTTGCATTCCCAGTGCCTAGCTGAGTCTCTGGCACATTTATAGTTTACATTTAGCACATTTTTTTTTTTTTTTTATGTGTTCGCCATTTTATGACCCCAGTCACAATAGGTCCTTCTATCTTCCAATATCTCCTGACCAACCTTATATTAACTGCTTCCATGACACTATTTATCCATCTCATCCTATGCCTTCCCCTTCTAATTTTATCTTCAATCTTTCCCAACAATAAAGTGTTTTCCAATGATTCCTCTCTTTTCATTATGTGGCCAAAGTATTTAAGCTTTGGTTTCTCTATGTCCTTCCACTGAGTAGCCTGAATTAATTTCTTTAAATATTAAACTAATTTAATCTACTTCTCAAGTCTTCTCCAGTACCACAACTTGAAAGCATTGATTCAGTGGTGCTCAGTTTTTCTTATAGTTCAACTCCCCCAATCATACATTACTACTGGAAAAGTCATTAGCGTTGACTATGCAGAACTTTGTTAACAAGGTGATATTTCTGCTTTACTGTGTCATCCAGATTTGCCATAGTTTTCCTTTCAGGAAGTAAATGTCTTAATTTCATAGCCACAAGTCACCATCTGCAGTGATCTTTGAACCCAAGAATATAAAGTCAGCTACTGCTTCTATTTCTTCTCTCTGTTTTGAATTTATGCTCCAGTACTGCTTTTCTCATCTTTTTATTGACTAAGAGATCCAGTTCATTTCTTCTTGTTCATATTAGTATATGCAATAATAGTCACCCGAATTAAATGTCCTTGTTCCCATTTATTTAGTTTTACTGATGTTCGAGATATTAATTCCTGCTTGACAACATCCAAATTACCTTGTTTCAGAGATCTTATATTACAGATTCCTGTGCAATATGGATCTTTACAGCACTGAACATTCCCTTTACACATCTACAGCTATGTTACCTTTCAGTTTTGGCCCAACCACTTCATTAGGACTGGAGCTATTTTTAGTTTTCCTCTGCTCTTCCCCAGCAGGGATTAGATAACATCTGATCTGAAGGATTCATGTTCCAATGTCACATCTTTTATCATTTTAGTATTAACCCGTGTGTTTTCTGGAAAAAGATAAAAAAGTGACTTGCCATTTCCTTCTTCATTGGGTCATCTTTGGTCAGAACTCTCTCCTATCTTGGATAACCCTGGATAGCATTTCATAGTTTCATTGAGCTATGCAAGTTCTTCCGGGAGGACAAGGCAATATTCCAGAAAAAAAAAAAATCTAGTACATAGCACATAGTATTTGTAAATGCTAGAAATAGTTATTGATTAAGTGATTGATTGATTGTAGGAATGGGAAACAGTGGGGAAAGGGAAGAAGTATTTATTAAGTACCTGCCAGGTACCAGGCTCTATGCTAAGGGCTTTACAGATATTATATCATTTGATTTTCAAAACAATCAAAACATCAGTGCTTTTATTATTCCTATTTTACAGGAGAAGAAATTGAAGCAAATGAATACTGAGTGTTTTGTCCAGAGTCACATACCTAGTAAATATATGGGCCAGAATTTTAACTCTGGACTTCCTGCTTTCCATGCTCTATTTTCTGAGCCATGTTATTGCTTCTTAATTGGAAAGGTATAGATTATTCTAAAGATACTCTGAAATCTTTTTTTTTTCCCTTTTATTGTGAGTTTTCCCACAACTGATACAAATTGTAAAATCTCCACAGGACGTTTACGTTTTCATTTGATTGGTTGGATGTTTCATGTTGCTTTCTTTGGTTTTGAGCTCTGACTGGTGATTCTATCACATACTTTAGCAGTCATCTCGTCCAACCCATTCTTAACCAATCAATCCTTCCACTAACACAGATCTGTGCCTTCTCCACAGCTTGTTCAGGTTTGAGCTGTGTAGGTCCTTTTCTCTTTTTTTATGATCTCTTTGGGATATAGATCTGGTATTGGTATTATTGGGTCAAATTGCTTTGCATTTATTAATCTGTATATATTTATTACCTCCTCAGGGGAATCTAAGTTCCTTGTGGGCATAAACAGCTATGGTTTTGTATCCTCAGCAACTATCTCAATATTTTGTACCTAAAACTTGCCTAATACATTTTGCTGAATTTAAATTTGAAAAAGTCCTATTCTATTTGAGTATGTCTTACTTTATTCTTTCTTATGCTTTTCCCCCTTTTGATCTGTTTCTTCTTTTACAATTATGATTAATATGGAAATATATTTTACATGATAGCACATGTATAAACTAATTCAAACTGCCTACCTTTTTTGGAAGAGGGAAGGGAGGGAGAAAGGGAAAAAATCTTTGGAATTCAAAAATCTAGTAAAAGTGAATGCTAAATTTTCTTGTCATGTATGTGGACAATAAAAAATAAAATAAAATTGTGTTAACATAAAAAGAAGAAAAAGATAGATATTCTTACATCTCCATTCTGCCAGGCTCTCAGCTTTATAATCTTAGAATAATCCTTGACTTTTCACTTGTCCTCTCCTTACACAGCCACTTAGTTGCCAGATCTTAAAGTTTCAGGGTCCATCCTTCTTATCCCTGATCCATTCTCTTCACTCACTTGTATCTTAGTTTGGATAATCATCCCTTCTAGCCCAGATTAGCATATTACAACACTATATTAATTAGTCTCCATGCTACATGGTCCTCCACATTATAGTTCCTCCTACATATTTCTGGCACAATATTTTTTAAGACCAGATGTGACTCTCCTAATCAACCTACTCCAGTGACTTCTCATCCCAAAATAAAATCCAAACTCCACTGTTTGGCATTTAAAGAGCTTCACAATCTGGTCCCAATCTATCTTTCTAGCTTCATTGGACATTAATCCTCCCTACTATGAGATTGAGTCAAACTAGCCTTCCGTCTTCTTCATACACGATATGTGTATATATTCTGATATATATTCTGACTCGTCTATATTTCATTTCCTCCTTACTTCCACTTCAGAGTCACCCCCTTTCTTCAAGACATAGCTCAAGGCTGAACAAGTTGCAGTATATGAATGGGATGGAATACTATTGTTCTGTAAAAAATGATAAGGGGAATATTTCAGAAAAAAATATTAATATTTACATGCACTGATGCAAAGTGAAACGAACAGAACCAAGACAATGTACATAGTGACAGAAACAAATTACTAGTGATCAACTTAGCTTTTCAGATCAGTACAATAATTGTATTGAGTCCAAATGAAAAATCTAACCCACGTGCAGAAAGAGAACCATTGAGATCTGAGTGCAAAATGAAGCATATATTTTAATTACTTTACTTTTCTCACTTTTTTGCAATATGGCTAATAAGAAAATACATTTTGCATGACTTCATATGTATAATTGGTATCATATTGCTTGATTTCTCATTGAGTAAAGGAGTTGATTTAGAAAGGGAGAGAACTTGAAATGCCAAACTATAAAAAGAATGTCAAAGTAAATTCTATCTGTGTGTTTTTGACAATTCAAGGACAGCACTCTGAATGAACGACTGAAGCTATGACTGTAAGTGCAAAATATTGTGCCAAATACTAGAAATACAAATAGAAAAGTCAGCTTCTGCTGTCAGGGAACTTACATTGTAATGGGAGAGACAACACATATGGAAGGTTTCAGCTGAAAATCAGGGGGAAAAAGTCCTGTGATCTTTAGGGAGCAGTGTCAAACAGCTGGTAATGCCTTCCCTTTAATGTCATTTCCATTGATAAAATCATGTTAGTTTCAGATATGGAACCACTTGAAAGTACCAAAGATTTTGGTTAAAAAAAAAAAAAAAAAAGTAACTTTATTTCCTGGGTCTTTAGTAGATGTGGCTGCAATTCCTGCTGGAGCACTTATGAGAGTCTTCTCAGGGGTTGCTCAACAGGATGATGTCTGTGGACAGTGAATTGGAAGTACTGCTAACTCCATCAGAGTCTGAAAGTAAATGGTGGTCAAGGCCATGGTTGACCAGGTTTCTGCATAAATTCTTTCCTAATCCTACTTCCCAGCAGTACTTCCCAGAACCCAAATTGCTTTTTATACAACTACTTTGTATGTATTTGTATGTATTCACCATATGTTTATTCTGTATATGCTCTTATGTGTACTTGTTTTATTCCCCATTAAAACATAAACAATTTGAGTGTAGAGATGACTTCATTCTTCTCTTGGTACTCATAGTGCCCAGCA
Source organism: Sminthopsis crassicaudata (assembly GCF_048593235.1). NCBI lineage: Eukaryota > Metazoa > Chordata > Mammalia > Dasyuromorphia > Dasyuridae > Sminthopsis > Sminthopsis crassicaudata. The sequence continues at coordinate 48,288,114 of NC_133619.1, forward strand.
TAGTGCCTACTGTTTAATAAATACTTGCTCTTTGATTCACTGAGCTGAGCAGAGCCTTGAAGAAAGGCAAGAATTCTGAGAGTTTGAATGAAGAAGGGAGGATATTTTAGGAAAGACTGGCCAAAATAATATGTTTTTGTTGTTCCAAAATCTGAGGTGTGAGATGCAATATCAAGTTCTAGGTCCAGTTAGTGGTCCAGTTTGGCTGAAATGAACATTGTACAAAAATAAGTAATGTGAAATTTCTGGGGAAATAGGTGAGAATTAGATCACACTAAATCTTAAATGTCACAACAAAGGAATTTGGATTTCATCCAAAAAGCAATAGGGAGCCTCTGAAGGCTTCTGAGCCATGGTGATACCTATCTATTAGGAAGAATTTCTTAAAAGATGTAGGGAGAATGAATTTTAAAAAACAAGCTAAAAGCAGGGAGATCAGTTAAGGGAGTGTTACAATAGACCAAGTGAGAGATAATGAGATTAGGATGGAAATTAAAGTAGTGCCTATGTACGTCTACAGAAGGGAGCAGGTACAAGGAATTCTGTGAGTATAAACTCAAGATGGCCTATCATTAATAGTATCTGCAACATTAGGGAAAGGAAAGAAATTAATTCTAGTGTTATGAACCTGGGTAAGTGGGAGGAAGGTAGTGCCTTCTGTAGCACAAGAAAATTTGGAGGAAGTTAGAATTTTTTAGTGGTAAAGATGAGTTTACTTTGGAACATATTGAGTATAAGATGTTGAAGGGACACCCAGATGGAGATTCTCAACATAGAATAGGTAATATGGGAATAGATTTAGTATAGAAAGTTGTAGATACAGAATTTTCCAAAATCTCTTTTTCTTAATCTTGCATTCTTTTTAAAAGTGATATATCTATAAATTCCAAGCATTCAAAAATGAAGAATTAACTTTTCCCATGGAAATTACAATATCATTCAGGGCTAAGTGATCTTCCATTCCCAACTAATCAGTTTGAAAATCATTTTTATGTTCCCTTAAAATTTTTCACCACTTTGATAAACTATTGTAAGTATTACTTGTATATCATGTAGTCTAAATTATTCTAAGTATTTTTGGAAATGCAGAATATGTACATATATAATTAGGCCTTATTCCTCAGAGAACTTATAACTAACTGGTCTACAACATAGATGAAATAACAGCAAATAATGCAATACAGAGCAACAAAATACAATAAATTATGTGGCACAAATAATATAGGGATATAAAAAAGGAAAGCCAGTGGGGCCTAGTGTAGTTGCAAAGGTTTCATGGAGGAGATAATAAACTTATGCCTTGAAAGGATGGTTGGATTTAGATAGTATACAGATAAGAAATTCTAGATAAAAGGAGTAATATGAAAAAAACATAATGCAAGATTGCATATGACAGGAAGAGATCCATCATATAGAGAAATTATTTAGAAGGCTCACGTGTAATAAAGTTTGACTTTCAGGGCCCTTCATAATTTGGCCAGAGGAGCCATTCAAGTTTTTTTGAGCCATGGCGTAAAAGACAAAGTAGGTAATTAAGCAAGATTTGTCTAGAAGTGATTACAGAAAGGACATAGAAATGGCAAAATCTAAAGTCAGGTGTAAAATAATGAAGTGCTGAACAAAAGTGACAGCGATAAAAATGAAGAAGATGGAATGAATAGAAGATATTTCAAAAGGAAAAAAAAATTGAAAGAACTGTTTGGTGAGTTGGATATAGAAAATGAAGGAGAATAATGATTCAAAGATGATTCCAAGCATTTCAGACTGGATGCCTGAGATAATGGAGGTACCACTGATAGAGACTTAGAATCTGGACTGGAAGATTAGAAGAGGAAGATGATGAGTAACATTTTTGACAGGTTGGTTTTGAAGTGACAGTGAAATGAAACGAGCAAATGAAAACATCTCTAACATGCCTGGAAATAAATGATTGCTCAGATGAGATAGTAGGAGTTTGGGAACAAATGGTATAGAAAAAAATAGATGTCATAGTCAAATCCATATATTTGAATCTGTGGAAGATAATACAGAGAAAAGTGATGCAAAAGGCAAGGACTCAGCTCAGGAGCGCAACCAAAGCTGTGAAGAGAGTCAGTCAACCAAAGAGAAAAGGTTGTCTCAGAATTAAGAGTCACATAAGGTGAAAAATATCATGTAGATTAGCACATGTAAAAATGTACAACTTTTATGGGCCAATATAAATGAGGAGAGTCTATTTCCAGTGAGTGATTTCCTATCCCACACTAGATTGATTGATAATCTGTAAAAGGGGCTTTTGAAAAGTACTCTAAATATCTCTCACCATCAAAAATGCAAATTATCCTTTTTGTTATTAATTTTTTGGCATGAGAAAAATTTGGCAGAAATGTTTCTGGATCTTTTCCCAAAAATCTCTGTGGTACTGGCTTTAGCCTGGGTTAATGATAATTTTCCACTACAAGATTAGATAATAAGAAGGCTTTCAAAATTTCCACTGTAGGGAGAGAGAGACATAAACATCTTTAATTCATTCTTGACCCCTTTCCACTAACAGACATAAACTGGCTGGGAATATTATCCACTATGCATCTTTTGCTCTACCTGTTTTCAACTCCACTGAACCAGATGTCCTTCCCAGGACAAGCTCTTCACTTCTAAACTCACCCCAATGATGTTGACTTAAGCTGGATGGACACCACCTCCCTCAGTCTCCCCTTCTCTTTTTCTGGAAGTGTAGAAGGAAGAGTCTTTCTACCAAAGTCCTCACAATGCCTTCTTTTATAGAGGGCAGACACTGGACTCTCAGATCATACCATTTGCATTTGGTGTCCTGCCTGGTTTGAAGATCCACAGAATAAGAAGCCCCCAGTACCCTCTGATGTTCTACGTCCCCTTTTCCTATTTGCTTTTGTATGCTATCTTTTTTAGATTCTAAGCTCATTGAGCAGGGGCTTTATTAATTGTATCCCCAATGTTTAACATAGTGAACCTAGTGTGTCATAGATATTTAACAAATGTTTATCAGATTATCACCAATAAAATATGTGTCACACACATATTTTCTATATTCTTGTCAGGTATTTAATTCTATGTATGCTGTACTGTTGCATCCTTGCAACTCATCCCACTCCAAAAAGGTAGAAAGTAAATTCCTTGAGGACAGGGACTATCATGGTTTAGGGATTGAATCCTCAAAATTTAACCCCAAACCTTGCAAACAAACATAATGTGCTAGGTACACAGAGAGATAGAGACAATAATAAAATGTCCTATTATACGAGGTACTCAAGAAATGTTCACTTGATAAAATGAATTGAAAGAGAATTGAGATGATTGAAAATCATGAGAGACAATTACTGGGTAATTAATAACCAAATAATTAGACTAGTTGAAAAATAAATTGATTATCAGTGCTTTGCCTTAAACATTTTTGAAAGGAAATGCCCCTGATAGGAAAAAATCACCCTGACTGGTGAACAATCGATGATGGGATAGATTTTCAAATGAAATCCTTCGGCTCCTTCTGCTTATGTGGCTTAACTAACCACCTCCAGCAATCTGGATAACAGAATCCATCCCAACACAGACCTCTCTGCTTGGTTTTCCTTCATGAGCTGGGTCACCCGTAATTCTAATGGAAGGGTGCAAAGGCATAGACTTGATACTTTGGGGCTGAGATTCACCTAGATTATATTCTGTATTTATACTCTAAATGGAAGTAAAGTTTCCTAGGTGGATAGGGTCCTGTCCAAGAACAAGGAGCATATTACCAGAGCATTTGGACAGTCTCATCCCTCAGCACTGTCCTTCAGAGACTGATTGACTGCCTTACAAGGGTTGATCCCTGAATGAGGAAATAAAAGAGAAAAAGTCTTAATCCTAATTTAACCATTGGCTATTGAAGTAAGTTACAATGTCAATAAATATCAGAAGTTATCTAATCTATTATGGAATATGAATGAGAATGCCTTAGAAGCAAATATAATGTGGTGGTTTTTTTTTTTTTTGGTTTTTGTTTTTGTTGTTTTTTTGTTTGTTTGTTTGTTTGTTGTTTTTTTTTTGTTTGTTTTTTTTAAGAAAAAGGCTTGGATGACATCTTTTAAATGGCTGTGATTTTTCTAAAACTCAGATCCCACCATGTCAACTCTTCTACTCAACAGACTCCAGTGGCTCCCTATTACTTCTAATATTTGGCATTTAAAGTTTTTTGTTGTTGTTGTTTTTTTTTACAACCTGGCCCCAATATGATTTTTACTCTCCTTCCTACACACACTATGCTTTATTTTAAAAGGCCTTCATATGGTTCTTCACACATGGAACTCTATGCTTCTGTACTGGTGACATTCCAATACTATATGCTATTCTCATCCCTGACTCTTAGAAGTTCTGATTTCCTTCAGGAGTTTGTCTAAGGGTCACATTTCAATTCCAGACCAATTCCTGAAAGCTAAGGAGTAAGGCACTATTTATCCAATGGTTTTGCCCTATTAATAGATTTTCTAGATTTTTGTTGTTTAATTATTTTTTCCATTGTTTCTGCCTCTTTGTGATCCCATTTCAGAGGTTTTCTTGGCAACGATAGCGGAGTGGTTGGCCATTTTAATTTCTAGCTCATTTTATAGATGAGGAAACAGAGAAGAACAAGGTTAAGTGACTTCCCCAGAGTCACATAGTACATCATTTCAAACACTGTCTATAAAATCCTGCTTCCTGTCAGCTCCAAAACCTGGCTCCTTTCTTGGCTTGTCTCTTTCCCTTGGTATAATAGAAATGTTCCCATTTTTTAAATGTATGGAAAGTCTCAAGGAATTCACAACTCACAGTCCCCAATTTAAATAGATACTGTTTTGTCTATTTTCAGAGAAGCACACAAAGACTGGTAGGAGAAAAAAAAACCCCAGCAGATTGGGTCTTGTACTTTGTAGTTACTTAGATGAGGAATTAGATAACTCCAGCAAATTTGGCTCATTAAAGTCTCAGGCTACACCACCAGCCCTCCAGCTATTCCAGAAGATGGATGCAGAGAAGCCAGTTAATCTATTGCACTGTTTGCCACCTCACCCTCACATTCTGTAAGATCAGCAGGAGAATGTTTGGTATATGAGCAATACTTAAAAAAAAAAAAGTATATCTAGGCCATTTGAACAATGAAGAGAAACAATTCACTTTAAACAGACTCCTGGAGAGGAAAAAGCCATCTTTTCAACCCGAATCTTAAAATCTTTTCTTGGAATGGTCAAATAAACCAAAAGTGATTATGTTTCTCAGTATACAACAAATGCAAACCATCCCCCCCATTGCTTATTTCCAAAATATGATGACAAATACCTTATAGGAGATAAATTTACACAGATCTTTTCTCTGAATTCTCTGATGATTTTCTCAGATTATGTAATGAGCTGCTGGTTGATGTTGAAATGATTAAGCTGAATATTTGTGGACAGAATAACTGCATCTCTATAATTAGGATGTTTCTCTTATATTTATAAATTTGGGGGGGGGATGGATTGTGATACAATCTGTGACCTGTACTGAACAACCACCTCCAGACACATGCAGGTACTTCTAATACAATAGAGAAGATATCCACCAATGTTTCTATTTGTAGAGATGGGGCTGAATGTAATTCACAGTGAAGATAAATAAAGTCCACACTGTGTCCAGCTGGCCCTCAGCTTTCCAGATTCAGACCTTCGGTTAAGCAAGTTTGCCTACTGGGATGATCAGAGTCTGATTCAATTCATGCTGACCATATTCAAAGGAAACATAGAAATCTAAATACTAATTTAATCATTTCCAATGTGTTTCATTAGAAACCAAATTGTTTGCATATAATATTTCAATGCTGTGATGCCAAAAGAACAATTAAAAAGTTGTTTGATATGGAATTAGTAATAATAATAGTTGCCATTTATAAAATATCTACTGTGTGCCAGTCACTTTGCTAAGCACGTTAAAATTTTATCTCTTTTGATACTTATGACAACTCTGGGAGGAAGGTGATATTATTATCCCTATCTTACATTTGAAGAAACTGAGGTAGGCAGAGGTTAAGTGGCTAAAGGTCACACAGCTAATAAGTGTCCAAAGCTTGATTTGAACTCAGGTCTTTCTGACTCCAATTCTAGATCTCTATATACAGTCCATCACTTCAGTTTATAAACAGCTTCTAGGGGCAGCTAGGTGGGGCAGTGGATAGAGCACAAGCCCTGAAGTTAGGAGGACTTGAGTTCAAATCTGGTCTCAGACACTTAATATTCCTGGATGTGTGACCCTGGGCAAGTCACTTAACCCCAATTGCCTCAGCAAAAAAATATAAAAACAACATATTTATATGGCATTTATGTATGCATATACACATGTATGAGGGAATACAAATTATATATTTGCATATATATGTCAATACATTTTATATACTTTCATATTAAAGATTATCATATCAATTGTGCTTTAGAATGACTTTTTTCCTTGTGATGTTTGATGGAGGGAGTGATGTTTCCTATTTTTAATCTCACCAGGAAAACCTTATCTGCATAACATTGTAGGGTGAGTTACAAGGGGAAGATTTTTTGTAAGTCTTAATAATGGATGACCCTTCTTGCTGGGCCAGTGACAAAAAGTGTCTTTTCTTGGACTTTGATTCCTTTAATCTCTTCCTGCACTTTTCCCAGTATGAGGGAGGCAGACTTTTTTCCTACAGTGACAAAATGAACGATAAGATTCTTCGCTCCTTAAATCTCTTGGAGCTTCCTTGATGCTTGGCAAAGCTTTGGCACAATTTGAATAGCCCAGATATTATCAGCTAGGGGCATGATAAAAGTAGAAAAGAACAAAATGAAAAGCTAACCATGTGTTTATCCCTGCCAGATGTCTCAGTGGGAGTTGTGGACCATATGAAAAGCACACATCCTGCACACTGGGACAGTGAGGAGGTACAAAGCAGCTATTTGACCTCACTCGGCTTGGAGCAGGGACTAGGACACTGTTGTGAGTAGGAAAGAGTTGTAGCTTTTTGTAATAAGGAGGTGGCAGTCCCATGTTCTTTGCTTTCAAAAGATTTCAGCCTGAGTATCCTGGTAAGTTGTGGATAGTGCTGCATTTAAAGAAGGATCCTGATAAACAAGAGAACATTGAAAAAGAACAACCAGGAGGCTTTAAGGGCCTTAAATCATGACATTGACAGGCTCATTGTAGAAAATTGGGATAATTATCCAGGAGAGAAAACTCAAAGATAATATTATCTTTGTCTTCACAACTTTGAAAGACTGTCTTGTGAAAGGAAAATCGTCCTTTCTCTCTTTGGAAGCACAAGCAGAAGCACTAGAAGATAGTTAAACAGAAAAAAAGAGACTTCCAAATGATTTGAGCTGTCCAAAAAGGCATTGGGTTGACAAAGGGGGTTGTCAGTTCCTCCTCAGTGAATGTTTTCAAGCAAAGACTGGATGACTTTTCATTAAGGGTGTCATAACAGACATACTTAGGAATGGGGGCAGGATGTGACTTGTTCTAGATAGCCAATAAGGATCATCCAAATTTCAAAAATTTTATGATTATGAATATGTAATTTTAAAAAATGCTTAGGAAATGTAGAGGTGGACAAAGCAGCTGGGAACTATATAGCTATCTTTAAAATTAATGTGTGGAACGAATATCCATTTCCATGCTTTCTAAATTAATATAGATTATATTATAAGGAGTAATGAAATTAGAAAAAAATAGAAAGGAATGAGTAATTGTACCTAAGAATTTCCCATGACACCTGTCAAAAGTACTTTAAAGGAGGATAATTCTATAAAAAAGAATGTCTGATTCCTATAGTTCTAAGATGTCTTATGTAAAGAATGGAATGTACAATGTAAATATTGAGTTTTAAATTTAATGTGAAATGAAAGTAGATACTCTATTTCCCTTAAAAATCTTCCATTTGAAAGGAAATCGAGAACATAAACATGGGCAATGGAAATGAGAGGAGTGTGATGTGACTGTTATTTTTTTTAATTCTGGATTTTAATCTCTTCCAAAACTAGATGATTCATTCACTATGACTATATGTACAAACATGTTTATATGCAATTCACCCAGGCAGCTAGGTGACATAGTGGATAGAATGCCAGGCCTGGAGTCAGAAGATTCATCTTCCTGAATTTAAATCTGGCCTCAGACACTTAACTAGCTATGTCATCCTGGGCAAAAGATTTAGCCCTCTTTGCTTTAGTTGCCTCATCTATAATATAAGCTGGAGAAAAAACAAACCACCCCAGTATCTTTACCAAGAAACTGAAAAAAATGACTGAATAACAAAAATAATACATATTCTAGCTAAGAAATATAAATTGAGGGAGGAAGAGAGTAGAGAAAAGTACCAACAAAAGAGTTAATTTCAAATCTTGGGATAAAATATTATAAAAAGTAGAAACTTCTTTAAAATTAATTTATTTTAATACATATTGCTTTTTGTCTTTAGTAAAATTATTTATTTCTAAATTTCATTATGAATCATGTTGGGAGAGAAAAATCAGAACAAAAGAGAAAGGCAATGTGAGGGAAAAAAAAAAACAGAAAAAAGAAGTGAACATAGCATATATTGATTTACATTCAATCTCCATATTCTTTCTCTGGGTGCAGATCTGTCCAAAGTCTGTTGGGATTCCTTTGGATCAGTGCACCACTAAGAAGAACCAAGTCTTTCCTAGTTGATCATCACACACTTTTGCTGTTATTGTGTACTATGTATTCCTGGTTCTCCTCATTTCCCTCAACATTACATCTTTTAAATTTAGCTTGTTCATCATTTTTTATAGAACACTAATATTCCATTTCCTTCATATACCACAACTTATTCAGCCATCTCCCAGTTAAAGGGCATCTACTTATTTTCCAATTCTTTGTAATCACTAAAAGAGCTGCTACAAACATTTGTGAACATGTGGGTCCTTTTCCCAAGGAGGAATTTCTTAAAGTGGGATCACCCAGTTATCCTAGTCTCCTTCATATTATCTTCTTCCTCTCATTTTTAGTCATAATATCATACTATATAGGCATAATAATTTAGACATCATCCCATTTTCAGGGATTTTGCTCACTGAAAACATTTGTTGTTTCTATACATTATTGCTTACTGTTTCTCATCCCTGCTTTTAAAGATTATATATGGACTGAAAATTAAGAAGTAAAAATTTTAGGAATCCAAAAACATGTATAAAGATCTAATTAATTTTCACTGAGCAAGCTAAAATAACTTATTAATAAAATCCCTAATTATTAGATTGACTTAAATATAAATATAAAAAATATTTAAAAAAACTATAATGGATAAGAAATATATATTGTACAGTTGCTTGTAGAATTGATTTGAATGAACTTAGAGACAATTTGGTCCAACCTCCTTGTTTTAAAGAATTAAGGAACTTGAGACTTAAAGAGATGGAGTAATTTCCCCATGAGCCCATCAGTAATGAGAGGCAGAGCTAAAACGTGACCCCATCCCCTGATGCGAAATCCAATGGTCTTTCCACTACATGGAGAGCCAATAAAGAAACTCACCAATGTATACATCCTTGACAAGTGCTACAGATGGATAAGAAGCTGAGTTTAATGTTGCGGGAAGAAAGTAAGCAAATAGAATTACTTTTAGTGATTAGAAGCTGCTCACTGCTGCCAAAATCCATCTCCTTAATTTTCATATTAGCATGGTAATCTGATGTGGTTGTGAAGCATGGGACAATTTGATCCCAGAGGAGTGTGATTTTCAGTGGACCTGAATGGCAATGGAAAGTCACTGTAGAATAATATCAATGGCAATTTGTATGTGAGAAGTTGAGGCAGGTAGGTAGCACAGTGGATAGAGCACTAAGATTAAAGTTGGGAAACTTATTTTCCTGAGTTCAAATATGACCTCAGACACTTATTAACTGTGTGACCCTAGGCAAGTCACTTAACCCTGATTGCCTCAGTTTCTCATCTGCAAACAAAGCTGGAGAAGGAAATGGTGAATCATTTCAGTATTTTTCCAAGAAAATCCAAAAATGCCATCATGGAAAGTTGGACATGACTGAAATGACTAAACAACAATAATATGAGTTGTTTAAGATAATTTCCCAAAACATGTATGGCAAAAATAAAATAATAATGTGTTGAGGATAAGAGACTTTGGATATCTGCTGTTCTTGAAATATATGAAGAACCAGAAGACAAAATGTTCATTGTTTTAGCTGGATCTTCTATGGAGGATTTATAAATGGGTGAATGATAATTGCATGCACTAAAAATCCAGGAAAGATGATAATCTATGCTGATAAAACTAATATGCAAACGGATGAGATCACAGTTGTAGCAAGGTACCTAAAGGCAGTATTATTAGTGGATGGAACTCTTAACTTACATTCAGGAACTCAGCCTTCCACCAACACTTCTGAGCTGTGTGACCCTATGAATGAGGGGATTAGAACTGACAACTTTTAAGGCTTTTAGCTCCAAACCAATCATTCTATGAACTAGAAGGAAGACAATTATGAGGCACCCTAGTCTTCAGGAATTGTATCAGAGTATGAAATGTGTTGTCTTTTTTTGTTTGTTTGTTTGTTTTTGACTCACAAAATGTCTTTCCCCTAAATTTAGTCTCATACTGTATTCAAAATAAATTATCTGTACACTTAATTATAGCAACATATATCCCAAGATTTGTAAAACTTTAGTATAACCCAACAAATAATTTTAACACATCTTGCAAAATTAATTGAATAACTCCAGAAGGCTTTAGAGATCTAAAATATTAATGGGAATCTCAAAAATGAAATTTCAATGCATACCCACATTTTAGATATTCCTTTCCTAATAAATATGTTCCTAGGTTTTAATATACTGTCAGTATTACTGGTGTGCATCCAAAAAGATCTGGGCAAATCATCATGTCATGTATGAATCTATAAAGTATAAATCATATTTTAGGTTGATAGAGTACAGCTCTGTTTGCAAAAGATATTTCTGAGATGTTTTACAACACTCCACTAATGGAGCATAGGCTATAAGAATGAATTGAAAAGCATTATTTATTGCAATGCAGAATAGCTTTAGCATTCTGTCTCTTAATGTTCCAGTGCCCAGAACAAAAGAGCAGCATGAAAGAGGGTTTGCCATTTAGTCCATTAGTGTTTTCCAGTGAAACTGTTTGAGTGATTCTAGTATTCAAAATGAGAAAAAAAAATCCCCAAAACTGAATTCCAAGTGAATGAGGAGAAAAGACAATTATGGATAGCTTTAAAAGTAACTTTAAATATTGATGCTAAAAAATGATTGTCTGGCTCAGTTCATTTAACATTTTGAATTTTAAACATGGAACTTTTCTAGTAGAAACAGACTTAATATTAATTATATTATTTATCTAATCATATTACATTAATATTCTAGTGGAGTTATATTCATTCATCAAATAATTATTGAGTTTCCCTAAGTCTCAAGTTACCATGTTTGGTTTGCTGGAAGAGACCAAGAGGTATGAGACATCCCAGCTGTTCTCTGAGAGTTAACTCTTCAGTTAAGGGGACAAAAATCACAATAATAAAACAATTCAAATGGGGACAAACCCTAACTATGTGAGTTATGACTTTAACTAATTCATTGATATAGGAAACTCCTAGATGAAGACATTCTATGAAAGTGTCCATCTTCTCTTAAACTTCAAGTCACAGAGATCTGCCTAAACTATTAAGAAATTAAATGACTTGTCCAGGGTCACATAGTATGTATCAGGAACCAGTATTGAATGCATTTCTCTAAGTCTGAGGTCACCTTTCTATCCCTTATTCACCCTGCCTTGTGAAAGGGGTATAGAAGGTCCGAAAAGGATATAAAAGGTCTGAAATGGAGAGATCAATAGAAAATGAGGACATCAGAGTAATAGAATAACAACTAACATTTATATAGCACCTATTATTTGGTAGGTACCAAATAATTCAGTAAAGCTTCATAGTAGAGATGGAATCTCAACCAATTGATAATGAATGGAATTGAAGCAAGCAAAGGAAATCAGAATGGATTTTCCAATATTCAAGCAGGGAGTGGATTAAATGTATAATCAAAGACTCCTAGCATGTCCTGTGCAGGCGGCAATTAATAGATATGACTACAGGAAAGACTGCACTTGGACCATTACCCAGAGAGATTGGATAGGTAGTACAACTGGTAAATGATATTGAGGGTCAGACATTTGGATATGACTGACAATAGAAAAGCACAGCAAGTCTAAATTCAGCTAAGGAATGTTAATAAAATGGTGTTTTAGAAAGATTAGTCTCAACAATGAGCAAGACTCACTAGGCAAAGGAAGAACTGGTGACAGAAATTCTCTTGGGCTACAGCAATGCAATCATCCAATGAGAAGTTAGGAGAGACTCCATCAGTTGGGGAAGGAAAAAAGAGAATCTTCAGTGGGAATGCAGGTGACAGAGCAAAGTAGAGAGAAGGACTTTCAAAGGATGAGTTGACAAGATTCAGTGACAGATCAGACATAGGGGATGAAGGAGAAAGAATGTAAAATGACCCCTAGATTTCTCATCTGGAAAACTAAAAGAATGATTGCAAGGCTGCTTGGGAAAAAAGCCAGGAGTTTTGGGAGCCAAATTTTGGAAACATTCCTTAACACGTATCAATCAGCAAATGCCAAGGAAGTAAGGATCCCTATCCTTGAAATAAGAGACCCTTTCCTGAAGTTTTGCAGGGAAACAATCTATGAATAACAATTTATTAAATATTTGTTTAAAAAAAACAGAGTGCTAAGTTCTGGAGACACAAAGACAAAATCCATGGCCTCGAGGAGTTTACATTCTATCAGGGAGTCCATATGACAGTATACACAGCAGGGGAATCAGGAAAGCCCCACCTCCACCAAGGAAAAAGTTAACTTTTGAGCTGAGTCTTGAAGGAAACTAGGGATGCCAAAAGGGAAATGTAGACTTCTGGATTCCATGTGAATAATGTCTACAGAGGAGCATAAGCTAAATGTGTTTCTAGCCTCTGATGTGGTGGGGGAAAAGTCCTGCTTTTAGCAAAAGTCCTGAACCCAAGGAAGGGGATGATGCTGCCAAATTCCTTCACCTAACGGAAGCTCTGCCTCCTCTGTAAAATGGAGGCAAGTGATATTTGCATTTCTTACTTTACTTCCTTCTGAATCTTAAAATAACTTGGAATCACTTTTTTTCTCTGAGGCCCCTTAGAAAATGTAGGCCCCCAAAATTCAAAAGCGTTCATTCCTCTGCATAATTCTGAAGTGAATCAATATTCAAATTGTTTATTTAAATAACATGCATCTCCACTCCCTTTGTTCCTTACCCTAGGCAAGTCACTTAACCATAATTGCTTCCAAATTTTTTTTTTTAAAGCACATCCTGCTACTAGATAAAGCAGGATGAAGCAGGAGTGCCAACTTTGGAAGTAGATAATATAGCTTCAAATCCAACCTATGTCACTTACTAACTACAACATCCTGAGGAGTCCTTTGAACTCTGAGTCTCATCTATAAAATGAGAAGACTGAATTATTTGATTCTAATTTTGTGATGACCTTAAAGCGTTACATTAATGTGAAGTATTTATTATGTTTTCTTTCTAGTTTCTTTCTGAAGACAGGTTTTGTTGTAGAAGAACATTTGATCAAATAATTATTATGGGCAAATATCAACCAGAACATCCCATTCTCTTAAAAAATAACAAAAAAAAAAAACTTTATATTTGTTGTGTTCGGAACTAAAAAGATTATCAAAGCCATAAAGTCTAAAATGCCTCATTTTAAAGATAATGCTAAGTCTTGGGGAATTACTTAAGGTCATACAAGCAGTCAGCATTTGAATCCAGGTAGCTACTGGCCTGGAATCAGGAGGCTCTGAGTTCAAATCCACCTTTTAGATAAGTAGTAGTTTGTGACCCTGGGCAAGCCACTTCACCCAATTTGCCCCAATTTCTCATCTGTAAAATGAACTGGAAAAGGAAATGGCAAATTACTCCATTATTTTTGCCAAGAAAACTGAAATGGGGTCATGAAGAATCAGATAAGAGTAAAACAACTGAACCACTCTGACTCCAGAGCCAAATACTAGTTTTAGAGTTAAGAAAACCCAATATTAACTCTGCCGTAATTATTAGCTTTATAACCATAGTAAAGTCATCTTACCTTTTTTTTTTTTTTTTTTAATCAATATTGGTTCCTTCATCTGTCCAACTGAGACAATAGAGCCTCTCTCACAGAGCTGCTGTGAAGATGAAATGAGAAACTGTTAAGTAGTCTTTGACAAAGCCTGCTTCATTGCATTATAATCCTTCCATTTTATATGTACATATTTTGGTCCCAATAGAATATAGGATCCTTGAGGGCAGAACTTACTTCATCTGTATCTTTGTATCCCCAATGCATAACATGGTACCCGATATATCAAAGATCCCTAATAAATGCTTGTTGGTTGATTTATAAGGTATGAGTAGCTGTGGCAATCATAAGACGTTATTAACTACTACGAAAGAGCTAGAGTGCTTTTTCTTTCTTAGAAATAAGTAACTATGGAGATTACAGTAAACACAACATAGATATTCACCCTGTTATGTAAGGAGTGGGTTTTTCTCCCTAAATGCCCATAATACAATCAAGATCAGCCCAGTTGAGCAATTGATAAGGTCCCAGCACTTCCTAAGAGAAGAAACAGGGAAAAAAAGATTTTTTTTCTCTCTTTTGAAAAACAATTCTGAGAAAGAGGGGAATACAAAGTGAAAAATGGAGCCTGCCCTGAAAGAGATCCTGACGGGATCTCTCAGTGTTGCATTCTGGTAAATGAATTCATCAAAACCTTAGATTGCTTTCATTTCAGCGGGTAGTCAAGAATCCTTCAGGAGTTTGCTCAATATACAATTAATCTCATTTTTATTACCCGGCATTATGTGGTGGGGACATCTTTGGGGGAGTAAAAGAACAAAATAATTCTTTCCAGGCTCTCCAGAGAGAAAGCTGTTCTCTATCTGCTTGGAAAGACTTCAGGTTTGGCTTCATTTCCAAGGTGCATGGTTGCCTTTGGCCTAAAGTGAACTCCATTCTTTCCTTTAAGTCAGAGATTAGCTTCTTCCCAAAAAGGAAAATATTTGTCTGAGGAGGATGAAAACAATTGTAAATATTGCTTGCTCAGCAAAGAAATTGTTTCCTACATAGGAGTAACAAGACATAAAGAAAAAAGGTCTAGGCCTGAGTTCAGGAAAAATCTTGATTCAAATTCCATTTATATCATTTGTACAATAATGAGAATGTGGACCTGGGAGTCAGAAAGGCCTCGGATACTTATGAGCAAACCTTAATTCTACCCACCAACTACAATCCCATCATTTGTGAAATGGATATAATTATAATACCTACCTCTTAGAGCAGTCCAAGTGTCAAATGAGATAATGAGATTGCAAACTTAAAAAGTTCTCCTTTGATACTAGCTATTATATCATTACAATAAATGGGTCTCTAAGTCTCAATTTTCTCAGCTCAAAATCATCTCAGTATTCTCAGCTAGAAGTATAACTTCTTAGAGTTCTGGGGAGGATCGAATGAGTTATATTATGTTAAATCACTTGTAAAATTTAAGATACTATATAAATATACTGTTATAATTATTGCAAGGGATGCTAATTGTGTGGACCTGGGGTCACTCTAATGTGCAGGGGCCTATGGTCCATTTGACATTGATCAGTAGTGTCTTGGAGTTCTTGGAGCATATAATACACACACACACACACACACACACACACACACACACATCTATCTATCTATCTATCTATCTATCTATCTATCTATCTATCTATCTATGTATATGTATGTATGTATGTATATATAGATATATATCTATATCTATCTATGTATATATGTATGTATGTATGTGTGTGTGTATGTATGTATGTGTATATATAGATATATATCTATATCTATCTATCTATATCTATGTATGCATATATATATATATATAATAGGATCTCAAAGAAATCGCCAAATGGAAAACTGATTTGGAAGGCACAAAATTCAGGGATCATATTTCAACTCCAACATAGACTCTGTGATTATGGACAAGTTATCATTAGTACAACTCTTTAAGATAAGTTACATATAAGATATGAAATTGCTTTGATAGCGGGGTTTCCTTCCCTAGGAATCCTCTGTAAGTATGCAATCACAGGTTTAGCCCCTATCTTTTATGGTCTTACAATTTTTTTTTAATTTTGTTTGATTGTTTTGGTTTTTATTTTTGTCCTTTTGTTTTATTCATAATATTTATCCTTTTGAAACAGGATCACAATGCTCACTGTTCTCTTAGACAATTGCAGTAGTCTCCTAATTAGTTTCCCTGCTTCCAGTTTCCCTACACCAATCCATCTTCTATACAACTATTTAAAGAATCTTTCTAAAACCTGAATCTATCCAAGACATTCTCCAATTCAAAATCCATTAATGGTTCCCTGTTGCTTCTAGGCTTAAAAACAAGATCTTCTCTGTGAAATTAAAGAACTTCTACTATATGGAAAGGCTATTTTTTTCCAGACTTCTTTGATGAGTTCCTTTTACCACTCTATATTGCAGCCAAACTAATCCATCCTTGTATTTGGCATTTAATAAATTACCCAGGTCATCTACAGATGAGGACACTGAGGGTGAAGTGGCTTGGCCAGGGTCATACTGTTATTGTCTTAAACTAGATTTTAGCTCAGGTCTTCCTGTTTTTAATATTGTATTTACTACATCACCCAACTGCCCTCCCCACTCCTTCTCCCAAGTCATGTAAACACTTTCAAGTTAAGGGGGTTGCTTTTTGTTTCTTTTTTATACGTGAAACTAGCCAGAGTAGGTATGTAATAATAATTGTAACAGTAAGTAAAAATAATAATATGTTCTCAGTGCTTTAAATTTGCAAAATACTTTGCATACATCATTCATTTGAAACTCATAATGATCATGTGCAAAAAGTGCTATTATGACTCTTTTTGCAGATGGGCTGCATCTCAGAGAAATTAAATCACTCACATGAGATCTCAGAAGCTATTAAAATTTGGGGCAGAATTTGAACTCAAACTTTCCTAACTACAAGTTTAATCATCTAACCAATATTCCAGGATGCTCATTGAATTGCACTGAGCTTATTATACTTGACCTAACAACTAATACTAAGGGAAAGTGACAGAATGATCTGCATCCTAATCTCAGAAACTTACTGGTTGTGTGATGATGAGAAAATGACTTAACATTTTTAGACTCAATTACCTATAAAATGGGGAGGTAATAGCACCTCCATCAAAGGAAGGTTGTGAATATCAAAGGAGATAATAAGCCTAAAATGCTTTGTAAACGTTAATATGCAATGTAAATGTCAGCTGTTCTCATTACTACTCATTTGCACAATTTTTAAAGAATTCTGTTTTTCATTTGAAAAGTGACTCAATTTTAGAACTGATGAAATTAGTTCATGTAGAAATTCAATCAAAGGAAAAACAACTTCTCGACTAAAGTTAGTTTTGCTATTTTAAAAATGACAACAGTACTCAGATTTTTTTCTTTTTAGAGTCAATTTATGTTCTGTAGAATGAAACATTCTCAAACCATGGAAAATTTTTTTCTTGTTTCTTTTTTTGTAATTTAGTATTTTGTTTTTCCTCAATTACATGTAAAAACAATTTTAACCTTTTTTTATTTTTTAATTCAAATTCTCTCCCTCTCTCCTCTACTTACCTCATTGAGAAGGCAAGCAATTTGACATAGAAATGCATACATAGTCATGCAACACATATTTTCATGCTATGAAATAAAATACAGCAAAAAAAAAAAAAACAAACAAACAAGGAAAGTAAAGAAAAAGTATCTTTAATCTGCGTTCAGGTTCTATGAGTTCTTTTTCTGAAGATGGATAGCATACAAACAAAACCAATCCAGCTAAAACTAGAAGCAAAGCAGAGTGCTAGGAAACATTTTTACAGCCAGTATTTCTAATAAAGGCCTTAGTTCTGAAATATATAAAGAACTAAATAAAATGTATGAGAACACAAAACATTTCTCAATTGATAAATGGTCAAAGAATAGAAAAAGACAATTTTCAGATGAAAAAATTAAAGATATCTAAAAATCATATAAAATATTCTAAATCACTATTGATTAGAGAAATGTAAATTAAAACAACTCATATATATGCTCAAAAATTATCAAACTTTATATACCCTTTGCTACTGGGCTCATATCCCAGAGAGATCTTAAAGGAGGGAAAGGGATCCACTTATGCAAAAATGTTTGTGGCAGCCCTCTTTGTAGTGGCAAGGAAATGGAAACTGAGTGGATATCCATCAATTGGAGAATAACTGAATAAGTAATGGTATATGAATGTTATTGAATATTATTGTTCTATAAGAAACCAGCAGGATGATTTCAGAGAAGCCTGGAGAGACTTACATGAATTGATGCTGAGTGAAATGAGCAGAACCAGGAGATCATTATATATAGCAACAACAAGATTATACAATGATCATTTCTGTTCATTCTTTCCAATGATGAGATGATTCAGATCAGTTCTAATAATCTTGTGATGAAGAGAGAGATCTACACCAAGACAGAGGACTGTGGGAACTGAGTGTGAATACAACATAGGATTTTTGCTCTTTCTGTTGTTGTTTGCTTGCATTTTGTTTTCTTTCTCAGTTTTTTTTTTCCTTCTTGATCCGATTTTTTGCAGCAAGATAACTATATAAATATGTGTGTGTATATATATCTATATCTATATCTATATCTATCTATCTATCTATCTATCTATCTATCTATCTATCTATCTATATCTTAGATTTAACATATATTTTAACATATTTAACATGTATTGGATTATCTGCCATCTAGGGAAGGGGATAGGGATAGGAAGGGGAAAATTTGGAAAACAAGATTTTTCAAGGGTCAATGTTGAAAAATTACCCATGCATATGTTTTGTAAATAAAAAGCTTTAATAAAAAAAGAAAGAATGAAAAGAGAAATTAAGTCATTTTTCAAAGAAACTCTCTGTAGTCTTTCCCCCACAGTAATGATTACCAGCTATGTTTTTTCTCTATCCTGTTTTCTCTCTTTTTAACTTACTCTTTCTCTCCTTTTAACCTGCCTATGTTCAAGTGTTTTACTTTTGACTTTTACCTTCATAAAATTGTCCTCTCTTCTACCATTCTTATTTGCTTCCCCACCTAATTTCCTGAATAGTAAGATGAATTTCTATACCAAGCTGAATTGGTATGTTATTTTATTTTTGATCCAGGAAGGTTCACATGTCATGCCCCCCCTCCTTTTAATTGTCCTAATAAAGAGAAAGTTTTTAGAAGTTACAAGTATCATTTCCCCACATAGGAATGTTAGCAGTTTCATCTTATTGAATTCCTTATGATTTATATTTCCTGTTTATGTCTCTAGGCTTCTTTTGAATCTTGTATTTGAAAATGAAATTTTTTATTCAGTTCTGGTCTTTTCATTGGGAATCCTTGAAAATCCTTAATATCCTTTTTTTTCTCTTGAAGGATTGTAAGCAGTTTTGCTAGCCAGGTAACTCTTGGTTATAATCCTAGCTCTTTTGCCCTCTGGAATATCATATTTCAAATTCTCTTATCCTTATCAGTGTCTTATTGTAGACACTGATAAATCTTCTGTTATTCTTACTGTGGCTCAACAGTATTTTAATTGTTTCTTTTTGGCTGTTGACAATATTTTTCCATGACTCAGGAGCTCTGGAATTTGGCTATAAAATACTTTGAATTTTCATTTTGGGATCTCTGTTAGAAGGTGATCATGCATCCAGCAAACAGGAGAAGCCCTTGGGATGACTCAATCACTGGTATCAGTGATGGCTTCCAGACTATTCAGATGGTAAAGGAGTCAAACAATTCATCAGAAGGGAATTTACAGGGGTCCCTTTTCTAGCTAATGAGGGAACGACTCTGTTGCATTGCTCATGCTTGGGTCTAGATAACAGTCTTGGGTTTCAGTCTCAATGTGAGGAGGAGCACTAGCATCCTATACCTGCAGAAAAGCAGGAATACTGGTCACATTTCCTTAGTGGAAGAGTGCTTGAGGTCATTCATAGACCAGACTACAGTTCAGGAGATCAGCAAACATACCTCTCCTTAGACCATTTCATCTTGGAAGAGCCAAAAATATTCAGGTCGCCAGAATTACCTCTGGAACTAGTTGCACACATACGAAAATATAAAGCTCACTTCAGAAGCAAAGCCCCACTTTACCATAGAACTAAAAGTCAAGAAATAATCTGGAAAAAGAGCAAACAGCAGGAAAAGTTACTGATTATAAGCAGACACTGTGTGACAGGGAAGCTCAAAACATAAGCTGAAAAGAAGACAATAAAGTAAAATCTCCTACATCCCAAAGCCTTAAAGAAAAAAAAAATAATTCCCAGGCCAAGGAAGAGCTCAAAAGAATTTAAAAAATCAAGTAGGAGAGATAAATGTAAAATTGGGAAGAGAAATGAGAATTTCACAAAAATTTATGATAAAAGTTAACAGGTTGGTAAAGGAGACACAAAAGATACTGAATGAAATAATACCTTTAAAAAAAGAGTAAGTCAAATGGAAAAAGAGACAGAAAGGAATGCCTTGAAAAACAGAATTGGTCAAAGAAAAAAAAAAGGAATACAAAATCCACTGTACAAAAGAACTATTTAAAAAGTATAACTGAACAAATGGCAAGTAAGCTCACTAAAAAAAAATAAGTCTTTAAAATTAGAATCAGGTAAATAAAAATTAATGTTTTCTCAAAACATCAAGAAAAAATTAAAAAGTCAAAATGATGGAAAAATAGAAGGAAATGTGAAATATGTAACTGGTAAAAGTATTGATCTAGAAAATAGATCCAGGAAAGATAATTGAAAAAAAATATTGGACTACCTGAAAGTAATGGTCCAAAAAATAACCTAGACATTATCTTTTAAGAAATTATATATAAAAAAAGAAATTACTAAAGAAAATATAAAATCAGAATGTGAAACAGAGATTGAAAGAGTCTTTCCCTCACTAGCTAGAAAAGGAACCCCTGTAAATTCCCTTCTGATGAATTGTTTGATTTTTTAACCATCTGGGGTCTGAATAGTCTGGAAGCCAGCACTGATGCCAGTGATTGAGTCATCCCAAGGACTTCTCCTGTTTTCTGGAAACTGGTGTGCATGGGATGCCCTGCACTAAATTGGTCTGCTCTCATTCTGAAGGAAAGACCTTTCTAAGTTGTCTTGAGCTGGAAAAATGTTTCACTCGATTTTTTTCAAGCCATTCCATGGATTTTGCCACTCTAAAATGTGTTCGTCATTATTTAAAGGTATTTGAAGGGGTTTGGGAGAGATCCCAGATGATTCACTGCTTTTATTCCTCCATCCTGGCTTGCAAGGAAGCCATGGATACTTTCATGTATTAATGAAAAATAATTCCTACAGCTTATCAGTGAAGAGCAGTCTATTAGGAGTCAATCAGAAGCCTTCTGTGACCTTGCTTTTATGACTGGTGGAATAGCTATAAGCCAAAGTTTCTTGGGGATGGAGGCAGAAGGTGATATAATCGAAAAATGGCCCAGTTCTTCCTTAGGTTTGTTAATCTTGATTAAGGATACTGAAAGCACCAATCACTGGTGGCAGATTGAAGGATGATCTTGAATGGGGAGAGCCAGAATTCCTTGGAAAAGGGAGTGATTTTGAGAGGTTGACCCTTAGAAGCCTCTGAGCCATAGATCAAGTCATTATTTAAAAAAAAATAAATGAAATTTTGTACCAGGAAGAATCATAAAGGATATTAAAATAATCTGCCTAAGATCTTCCTTCTTAATCACTTTCAGAACAGCCTTTGTGTCTGTTTATGCGTGATGGTAGTAATGGTGGTGGTGGTGGTAGTGATGGTGATGATGACGGTAAGAAAACTTAGAAAAGGATTTTAAAACTGAAGGAAAAATGAGGTTTGTTCTGACTTAAGAAGGAAAAATAAAACAGATCAATGGACAAAAGTCACAGGGAAACTAGTTGTGGCAAAATACAGGTGAAAAAAGAAAGAAATGAAATGAGGTACGGAAATTGGTATAAATTTCCCATCATTGACAGAATTCAAAATAGTGCCTTTGGACACCTTGTTAAGATAATTCATGAATTGATGAATTGTACTAGCACATATATAAAGTCTCCTCCTAAGTTTCTGACTCCTTAAGCTAAAAACAATTTCATCATTTTATCAATAATTAAATGGGTGTCCCTTCAGTACATTGGGAATTTCTAAAGTGCAGGAATTATCTTTTGACTTTCTCTTAGCAATTATCACAGTGCCTGGTACATCACTTAGTCAGTCATTTTTTATTCAGTGTCTACTATGTGCTTGGGATACAAAGAAATGAAAAAAAAAAGATGCTACCCCTCAAGAAGGAGAGAGGCAATGTACAACTTATTATATAAAAATAAGCTGTATAAAAAATTAAATATAACTAATCAACAGGGGATGGAGAGATACTTAATATGTTTATTGACTATTTATTGGCTGTTTGGTAACTTGAAATTCCAAGCCACTTGTTACTTATTAGCTTACTTGCTAATTAGCTATTTATCAAATGCTCTGAAGTCAGATTTCTCTCCCAACTCTCATTCACTTAAGCATTAACAACTGAAATTAGGAACAAACCAAACTTTAGACAAAGGCCAGAAGGGACAAAGAATATGGAGAAAATAGGAAAAGAATTCAGAGTCGGATCTGGAGTCTGGAAAGGATTGGATTGGAATTCTACTCTTTATTTATTTACCCAGTGGGACCTTGCATAAGTACTTAAACCACATTTTTCCTTTTTTGAAAAAATGGAGATAATACTTATGGAACCTACTTCATAAAATTGTCATGGGGATCAAATGAGCTGATCATGTATGGGATTTTGGAATCCTCAAATTCTAGGAATAAATAAAATAGAATGTTGGAGTTGAAATCAGTTTTCAAATCCTAACTTTGACATTTACTAGGTATCTGATCCGGAAAGCCTCGTCAAACTTCCATTTCCCATGTGTAAAAAGGGAATAAATAAATCTGTATCACCTACCTTGGCTCATTGGAATGAAGGTCAAATGAGAAAGATATCAGTGTGTAAATCCTTTTGAAAACTTTAAAGTATATATTGCTCATATTATCATAGCAGTCAATAAATATTTACTAACAATCTCCTATTTGTAAATAAGTGTATTTAATGTTTTTTTTTAAATAAATATACTAGTTATTCCTGAAAAGGATCCTAGCTCTCTAATTCCCCCTCACATATCCATAACCTTTGCAGGTCTTCATCTATTCTATGCTGGCCTATTGAAATGGCTTCTAATTATTTCCCCTGATATGTCTTTCCTCACTCTGATCTACTTTTTTCTTAATTACTGAAGTGATGTCATTGGTGTCCAGGTAAAATCATCTAAACCTTCCCCTCAGCTCTAGAAATTCCCTCATTCACTGCGATGATGAAATACAAACTTCATAAGCTGACCTCTTCAAAAGTATTCAGTCTTCCGGTAGGAAGATGATGGCTATAATGGCTTACTCATTGCCCTACATGCTGGGTCCTTATCTCCATTTCTTTAGACTCTGGAATATCCTCCCTTCTCTACCTTTACCTTTGGAATCTCTAGTTCCCTTGTCTATTAGAGTATCTTAAACTCATTAAATGGGTCAAACATGCTAGAGACTGAGAAGGAAAACTAATAATACATCCTAAAGCTCTCTTTTTACCCTTCATTTATAATTAAAATAGATCAAAATTGTAAATGTGTTACATGACTCTACCAGTTAATAAACTTCATGAGATTTATGCTTTTAAAAAAATATCATATGTACGGAGCACATAGTTGACTTAATGTGTTTACTTAATTGAATGTATTATTTAATTGAATTTATTTGTTTTAAGGGGGAAAAAAGTATGTTTCTTAAGAACATCAATTTTGACCTAACATGGATTTTATCTTGCTCCCTTTTAGAAAGAAAGAAACTGAAATCTATAGTAAAGTAAGAGAAATTGATTGAGATCCTATTCCTCTGACTCCAAACTTAGCACTCCTTCCATTGAAATCACTATCATACCCCATTTAGGTTGCACAAAAACAGTTTTCTGGAGAAGTGAGGTAGTATAATGGATAGAGAAATGAGTCTGGAGTCAGACTAGAGTTTAAATCCTGATTGAGATACTTTAGCTGTGTGATCTTGGGCAACTTTCTTAACCTCTGCCTGCCTTAGCTTGCTACCTGTAAAACCGAAATAATAATAATACCACTTCCCAGGGTGGTTGTGAGGATCAAATGAGATATTATTTATAAAGAACTTAACATAATTCCTGGTGCATAGTAAGCACTATAAAATGTTAATTTATTTTATTATTGCTCCACAAAACATATATACAAACACAGAGAGAGAGAGAGAGCGAAAGAAAGAAAGAGCACTTTAGAAAATATAAGGCCCTATTCTTGACTGCACAGAGGCTATGAACATGTAAAAGGACTGTGTGCAAAGACCATAAATTATCAAATTCTCTGTTTCATGCCTCAAGATACTGAGAGAATAATTGTTCCTTCCAGCTGTGATTTCTACTTCTTTCCTCCTTTACATAGTCTCACCATGTATCACACTTTTTATACTTGACAGACAGACAATATTATCAGTCTTTTTGACAATAATTATGTAGCTTCCAAATAGTAGCCATTAAATTAGGTGCATTTAATTCCTATTTATCCCCAATTACATGGTCATGAGATGCTTCAGAAGGTAACACTAAATCATATATTATAACAAAGAGCCTAAAAAACTAAGAATTTTAATGAAAAAAAAATCTTAGGAGTAAAAGGGAACAAAAGAAGAAAAAAGGTAAAATTCAAGGTCTTGTTCATGAAAATATATACCCAAATTGATTTGTTCCTTTGGCATCTATGTTTAGAAAACTTTATGAAGAGACAATAAGACCATATATAGGTAATGTTAATACCCTTCATTATCCTTTAAAATTTGTCCTTTGCATTATCAAAATTATAATTAGAAAATAGCACCTAGTAATTTTTTTTGTTTGTTTTGTTTCGTTTGGGGGGGTATTTCTCCTTAAAAGCAGATCTCATACTGAAAACATTTTATGTTAGTTGAATTTTCCCTTCCATATTAATATGAATTCTGCATAACAATTTCTGGCTTAACACACAATTAATCTGAAATTACATTTAAATCAAATACCAATTAGCAACATGCTAATGGACAGAGCCAGAAGCTTAATAAATGATAAATGAAAAATCTTCACGAAGTACTTTGTATATTTTTCATATGCAAATGTTTCAGTATTTTACAAAACATTCTAAAATTATTCTTCATTTTTAAATTTAAAAAATTTAGTTGTTCCTGTTCTAGACCATAAAAAGTAATTTTGTGGGAAAATACTTCAAATCCAAATGAAGGCTGGAAAGAGAAATAGTGTGGTATGGTAGATAGAGAACTAGTCAAAATGAGAAAGACTTGAATTCCAGACTGGCTTCTGCTGGGTACTAAGTAAGCAATGCTTAGCCATTTAATGTCATAGTGCCCTAGGCAATTTTATAATATAAAATTCAATAAATGAAAGGGGAAAAAACACCTAAGTACTACTTGTGTGTCAGGTACCATATTAAGCACAAGGGACACAAATAAAGAAATGTAGCAATTTTTTTTCCTCTGCAAAGATTATATTCTAACAAAGGAAAGCAATACATAATAAAGAGTAGTGGTCAAATAGAGGAGTTTTAGTCTGGGGAATGACAGAAATAGTGAAGGGAGCCAGAGACCTGTCCATGGTCGTAACTTGTTAGTAGCAATGATAATATTGATTAGTTTGTTCCCAGAACAAAACGAGGAAAACAACAGGGTAGAGGAGAAAATGGGGCATATGGACAGATGCTCCGGTAAGTATGAGTTTCCTGATTGATGAAGGCAAGAAATATGGAACATATCTGGGGCTAGCTACATAAAAGAAGTTAGGTGGATTCGGACTTAATTACCAATCAAAACAGCTCATCTCCAAGGTATAGTTCTAAAACTGAGTGGATCAATTCACCTGTGGAGAAGAGACATTGTCTATGGAGATGGGGAAGTTTCTGAGTAAATGGCAATACCTAGGTAAGTATAGGGTTCCTGATGGATGAGTGGGTGGAGTGACAAGTTACCAACTTATTTAATGGTCTGTATCCATAGAATGCATTATCATACCTAGAATTCTCCACACCAAGAAAATCAAAGATCATGACCATTCCTCCCCTCTACCTGTCTCCCTCCCCATCTTATGTTCCCATGTTCCCTATGGGCAAACTATGTAGAGAAATACCGATATTTCAAAAGGTGATAACAATTACCCAAGCCAAGCTTTGTCCATACAATAAAAATGTCCATTTTTAAAATGCTTTCTATGTTGTTGCTTTTGTTCAGACATTTTATCATTAAACCTGGATTGACTTCCCAAGTCATCAAACTAACTGTATAGATAGGCAATAATGACAGCTAGAAAGAAAAATAATAATATATAGAAAAACGATAAATTCAGTGAACACAGAAAAACACAATTTCAGTATCTTACCTTATCACATGGAATGGAACACAAAAGAACTACTTAGCATCTTCTTTAAAAAAACCTATTCTAAATAACAGATGAAGCACACATTATGGCTAACAACCTAGTCCATACCCTGTAAGGGGCTTTTTTGAGATGAGGACATTTCTCTTCTGTTGTCTTTTAGAAAAAAAAAGGAAAATAATATTATTTCAACTAGTAAAGGCAGTGTGATGTATGGCTCATCTAGAAGAAAATAATCAGGGTAGCTGAGGACCTTAAAACTATTTTATATGTGGGTTATTTGAAGAAATTGAATTATATTAGCCACAGGGTGAGAAAAGTCAGAGATGACATGACAGCTTTCTCAAATATTTCAGTTCTATTATGTAGGAAAAATTATAATCATTCTGTGTGGCTTCAGAGATCAACACTAGGTATGTTCATAGAAGTGTAGAGAGTTAGAATAAGGCTTAATGCAAGATATGTCCCATCTACCTATGAAAATATTTAGGGACTAAAGATTAGACATTTGTTGGTCACATTAGAAAAGTTTCATGTCCTTGTTTCCACTGGATTTGAAAAAGTTGCCCAGAGGAAAACTAGGTGCTATGATGTGGTCAGACATGCGCTTTAAGAGAAAATCACTTTGACAGCTAAATAGAGAATGGAATGAAGTGCAGAAAGACTTGCAGCAGGAAGACCAAGCAGAAAGCTATTGCAATAATCCAAGTGAAATATAAAGCTGTTAGCAAATTGGTAAAAAAAAGAGGGAGTAGAGGAAAGGTATTATTAAAGTAAAAATGACAAAGTCTCACAAATGATTGGATATGTAGCATGAGTATGAGTAAGGAGTCAAGGATGATTTTTGGACTGTTAGCCTGTATGAGTGGATGGATGATGCTATTGATAGTAATTGGAAAGTTGGAAAAAAGAAAGGGTTTGGAGGCAAAGCCATTGAACTTTGAACGAATTGAGTTTGAAATGTTTTCAGGGCATTTAAATTGAGATGCCCCAAAGGCAGTTTTCTTGGTACACTTGTATTTTCATACACTTAATGTATAGATCTGGGAGTAATTTGTATAGAGATAAAATTTGAACATATGGGTACTGATGAGATCACAAGTGAGCCAGTATAGAGGGAAAAGAGCAGATCCAGGAAAAGAACTGTGTGGTACCTACAGACAGTAAACATGACATGAATGAAGTCTGAGGAGCTGTGAAACAGGGAGGGGCAGCAGGAGAAAAAAATGACACTAAAACTTTGAGAGGGGAGAATTTGCAAGAAGAAATGATGTTTAATTGTGTCAAATACTTCAGTGAGTTCAATAAGGGTGAGGAATGAAAAAAAGGCCATTTATATGGAAATACAGAGATAGAAGTAACCTTGGAGAGAGAAGTTTCAATTGAACAATAAAGTTTGAAACAAGTATAAGATTTTATAAATGTGTGAGAGATGAAGAAGTTGAGGCACTTAGTATAAATGGGTTTCTTAATGAGCTGAGACAAGAAGGATAGAAAAGATATTAGACAATAGACAAAGACAACGATCAGATAAAGTGAGGCTTTTTTTAAAGATGAATAATATGTGGGCATGTTTGCAGGAAGCAAGAAATAGCCAGTAGATAGGAATAGACTAAAGATTAGAAACAAAGTGGAGATAATAGGGCCATATGCCAGAGAAGATGGTAGGGATGGGCTCCATACATATATACATCTACAAATAGGCCACCTCATCAATAGAGACAGGAGTGAAGGAAAACGTGGTAGAAGAAGATGTCTGAGATAAGACAAAGAAAAAGAGAAGGGAGAATTCTCAGGGAATGGTCAATTTTTGGTGAGGTAGGACTCAGAGAAGAACCACTGGGAAGTGAATGTAAATTGTTAGCACTACTGTCTATCTAACCAGGTTACTTATACCTTCAGAATCTAATAATTAATGTGCAACAAGAAAATTGGATTTACACACATGTATTATATCTAGGTTATACTGTAACACATGTAAAATGTATGGGATTGCCTGTCATCGGGGGGAGGGAGTAAGGGGAGGGAGGGGAAAATCTGGAAAAATGAATACAAGGGATAATGTTATTAAAAAATTGCTCATGCATATGTACTGTCAAAATTTTATAATTATAAAATTTAAAAAAATAAAAATATAAAAAAAATTTGGTGAGCTAGGGTCTTCAGTTGAGGAAATTGGGATGAGGAGAGTAATAAGAAGCTTAATGAGGGACAAGAAAGATATAACTATTTTCATGTGCAGAATAGCATGAGGTTAATGGTAGAATTTCGTTAGGAAATCAACACTTTTGTACTAGGAGCTCTATAAAGATAAAAGCACATGAATTCTGAGTTGCTTTCCATTTCTTTTTTTTTTTTTAATGGCACATATGTTTTATTGTGTTTGTTAAATACTGAAAATCAATGTCATCCTGACTGGAAATTTGGACAATATTCATTTGTCCAAATACTATTTTTTAATTTTTTCTTTATTAAAGCTTTTTTATTTTTCAAAACACGTGTGGACAATTCTTCAACATTAGCCCTTGCAAAACCTTGTGTTCCAATTCCCCCCTTCCCCCACACCTTCTCCTAGATTAGCCTTCCATTTCTGATCTTTTGTCTGGATGTCTGAATTTGGAGGGGCCTGAAGCCACATGAATGTGATAGCAGAAAGAGTACTGGATTTAGAATCTGAAACCTGGATTCAAATTCTTGCTCTGAGGCTCTAAGTTATTTAACCTCTTTCAGGCTATTTGTCCATCTGTCAAAGGAAGAAGTAAGGCTGGATGACCTCTAAGCTTCCTTCAGCTCTCAGTCATTGGTATTAATTGATTTAATGCAATGATAATTGTAAGCTTTTTTTGATGGCTATGGTTTTGTTCTATTCTAAAAGTCCTGTAAAAAGCTTATGGACTTTAGGCCGAAAGAGCACAATGTCAACATTCAGTTTTCTGGGACAGTCAAGGGTTTCAATTGCTAGAAACTGGAAGAGCTGGAGTTTTTACATGACTTTTAAATTAAGACAGAGGCTCTCGTCTGAGATCAATAAAAAGGCTCCCCTCACAATGTCCTTCAGTTTCTTGGCTAGGAAACCACTCTAGTTCAAGATTGTCAGCCTCAGGCACCAAGCCCACAAAACTGAAGGTCCTGCTAGATACCTATCTTATTTTTGTACTTTCTTCCTCTTTTAGGAATTTCAGTCTATAAGAAATCTCACCTTCCCTTATATAGTATATATTCCTTTAACTTTTCATCTCTAAAGGTTGGATTTTAAGCCAGATAAATGATAATTGCCTATATTAGAATGGCAAAATTGCTCAGTTTTCAAAACCTTAGTGGCTTTGATCTGGCAGCTGGGTGCCATAGTGGATAGAGCTCTGGGACTGGAGTCAGGAATCTTCATTCAAATCTAGCCTTCCACACTTACTAGCTGTGTGACCCTGAGCAAACCACTTAACCCTATTTGCTCTGTTTCCTAAAATGTAAAATGAGAAAATGGCTAACAATCCATTATGATTGCCAAGAAAACCCCAAAAGAGTTCACAAAGAGTAAGACACAGCTGAATAACAATGACCTACATTAGCAATGTGACCACAGGTGAGTTATTTAATCTCTCAGTGACCCAGGAAATTCCCAGACACTAAAAGTTATAGAGGATTTCTTTATAAATGGAAGGAGTTTCTTCACTAGTAAAATCAATGTACTCAACCACATCTCCACGAACATATCACTATTTATTTGCATTCTTCAATTACATTATATTAGTGGACCTTATTCTTTGTGCTTTTTCTTTTCTGTAGAGAGTAAGTGGTTGAGCTAGTTACACCTGGACAGGAAAAATGTTTGTATTCAAACCTAAGGATTTGGCAATTTACCACCTAATAGATAAATTACACTATAGAAAATGTCTTATTTTAATTCCTTCAGCAACAGACCAGGAATTCTTATGATTAATGCTCTAATACATAACTAGACAGAGCATTGTATGCATTTAACTATCCTAAACAGCGATTCTTAGAAAAATAATGAATCAGAAGACTAGGCCTTATCATAAAAATACATTCTATGGGAAATTCAGAATGAAGGCATTGAATAGCTGGGGCATTTCCTATTTAGAGACCATTTTTGTACCAAATCCTGTTAAAAGTAATAAGACAGCTACCCTCTCTTTATAAAATTGATCCTTCCCTATACCCTGAATAATACTATAAGCTACCACTTTATACTCAAATCCATCTCCAGGACAATCCCCTTGAGCTGTTCTACTACAGAAAACTATAATCTCCACAAGTGGGAATATAATAACTATAATGAATAAAGGAACCGAATCCTGTTGCCTTCCTTTTTTTGCAGTAAATGGTAAAATATAAATGGAAAAATGGGATAATTTCCAAAGAATTCGTGGGATGGTAAGGCAATTACTAAAAAGCAGACTAATCCCATTTTTAAGATGGAAACCCTGGCCTCCCTACACCTGACATAGCAAAAGTTGAATTCAATTTTGTAGAATTGAAGGAATAAATCTTCATAGTAAATGTGCCAAATAAAATTAGACACTATTGCTATGCTAAAGGACCTTTTTCAATTAAGTAGGCAGATATATAAATAAGAAAAAGTATCCAATAATGTCTTTTGTTAAATGCTTTTTAAAAATGATTTTTCAAATGTGGTAATTTTCTCCCTATAATAATAATATTTATGTGATTCTTAAGTATATTATTTCATTTGATCTTGATAACATATGTGACAGGGACCCGGCTACCAATTTTACAGCTGTAATACAGATTCAAGCAGATATAATGAAGAAGCTGTATCAGGGCAGGATTGTGTTCTAATCCTGCCTCAGCCCCTTATTCACTGTGTGATCTTGAGCAAGTCAACAAACATATCTCATCATATATATATATGTGTGTGTGTGTGTGTGTGTGTGTGTGTGTGTGTGTGTGTGTGTGTGTGTTTGTGTATATATACAGTGGATAGAGCACCAGCCCTGAAGTCTGGAGGACCTGAGTTCCAATCTGGCCTCAGACACTTAAAAATATGAGAAGATTACATAAGCAAGAGGGTCTTAGGGACTGGACTTCGGATACACACAGAACATTTGTATTTGATCCACTGGAGTATTTTTAGGAGAGCAGGGAGAAGTAGGAGAAGGGAAGGTGACACAAACATACCTGCACTTTAGGAAAATCACTTTAGTGGCTAAATGGAGAATGAATTAAAGTGAGGAACGACGAAGCAGAGCCACAGAAGGTATTACATTACTTCAGGTGGAGTGTGATAAGGGCCTTTACCAGGATGGAGAAAGCATCAAAGGAGAGAAGGCTTATTTGACAGATGTTGCAAGGGGGAAATTGAGGAGTCTTGGCAATAACTTGGCTATGGGAGGTAAGAGATGGTGAGGAGTCCAGGATGATTCCTAGATTGTGAGCCTTAGGAACTGGAAGGATGATGTTATTTCTACAGCTATAAAGAAGGTAAGAATGGAGGAGTGTTTGGAAGAGAAATAATGAATTCTGTTTAGAATATTTAAGTGGACATACAATTCAGTTAGAACAGGGAGATTAGAAGTCTGGAAAGAATTAGATATACTAAGCTAAGTGAAATGAGTGGGGCCAAGAGGACATTGTACACAGCAACAACAAGAATATGTGAAGATCTGTGATAAATCTGGCTCTTTTCAGCAATAAGGTGATTCAAGGCAATTCTAATAGACTTGTTGATGGAAAGAGCCATCCACATCCAGAGAGAGAACTGTGGAGACTGAATGTGGAGCAAAGCATAGTATTTGTTGTTGTTTGCTTGGGTTTTTTTCCTCATTTTTTCCTTTTTGATCTGATTTTTCTTGCACAGCATGATGAATATGGAAATATGTTTACAAGAAATGTATACATTAACCTATATCCGCTTGCTGTCTTGGGGAGAGGGAAAAGGGAGAGAGAGGGATACAATTTTGTAACACAAGGTTTTGCAAAGGTGAATGCTGAAAACTATCTTTGCATGTATTTGGAAAAATAAAATATCATTTTAAAAAACATGGAGATGGAAGTCAATGGAGAGATTAGGACAAGAAAAGTAGATTTAAAATCATCAGCATAGAGGTAATAATTAAATCCAAGAGAACTAAGTAAATGGTGGGATTTAGAGAAGGGGCTCAAGGAATGGTTGAATAGGTAGGAGGAGGGCCAGGAAAGAGGGGTGTTCCAAAATATGTAACAATGAAAAGTATCCAGGAAAAGAAAGGAATCAGCAGTGTCAATGTCTTCAGAGAGGTCAAAGAGAAGGAGGAATGAGAAAAAGTGGCAATATCCTAGGAGACTGGTTACTTTAGAGAGGGTAGTTTCAGTGGAATGATGTAGTAGATTGTTGTTGTTTGTCCTTTGTTCTCAAAAAGGGCCACGACATCAGGGAGGGGATGCCGTGGCATGCAAGTGAACTGCACTTAAAATGAGGGAGCCTGGTCAAAGTCACCTGCCTCACCTTCCCCTCCAGAACCATCTGGGTCCAATGGCAAGATATAACTGAACTCAAATAGGGTCATGAAATCAGAAAGAATTGAAATACAAAAACTTTGTAAAAGAAGCCTAATTAGGGCAGGTAATCAAGACTTCCCCCTAGCAAGCCAAAATTTAACAAGAGCAAAGAATGTTTACGATTATAATTAATTTTCCAACGAGGTGGCAGAGTACATGGCTGAATGGGAGTCAGGAAGATTTTAATGCAAATCTTGTCCCAAACAAATACTAGTTATGTGACGCTGGGCAAGTCATTTAACCACTTAACCTCCATTTTTCTATCTGTAAAAAGCAATGATAAAAGCATCTAATTCACAGGATTACAATAGGATTTCATATATTCCTGTCTCTATACTTGTGTGTAATGCAAATATGGAATGTGTATACACATATGGGTATATATTTATGCATATACAAAATATCCATGCCTGTACATAGATACATGTGTATATGTCTATATGTTAAAGTGCATTGTTAGATGTATATGAGTATTTGCACATTAAATATACCGACATTTTACATGTATACAGATTTCAGGCTCAAAGCGTCCTTAGTGAGTAACTAGTTCAAACTCCTTATTTTATTGTTCAGCCAATACAAAAAGTACCTTCTCTCTGTCCAGCATTGTTTTAGATCTTTCTCTTTTTAATTGAAATTTTTTATTTTTAAGACATATACAAGGATGACTTTTCAACATTAACCCTTGCAAAATCATGTTTTCCAAATTTTTTCTCCCCTTCCCCACATGCCGCCCCCTAGATGGCAAGTAGTCCAATATATATTAAATATGGTAAAGTCATACGGTATGTCTACATACATACAAAGTCCAGTAATGTAATTTACTGTCTATGTGACGTCAGATGCCTTTATTATCTCTGGACCTCAATTACCTTACCACCTCTTGCTGCAATTATTGCAATACTCTCCCAAGTGCTCTCCCTGGTTAAGGTATCTTACCTCTCCAATCAATCCATCCAGTGGCCAAAGTGGTCAAGCCCAAGATTGGTCAGACCATTCCCCTGCTCTATCAGCTTTATTATAGCCAAATCATAGAAAGACTTTCTCAATTTGGCTCCAAGAGACATTTCCAGGCTTATTATGCATCTACTCCCCTTCTCTCAGTACATTTCAGCCAAATTGGCTTTCTTACTATTCCTCACATGTGACATTTCATCTTTCATCTCCAAGTGTCTGCACTGGCTCTCTGCAGCCTTCCTTCACTTCTACCTAAGAGAATCCCTACTTTCTTTCAAAAGTCCACAAATGGGCTAATCTATTTGGGCTAATGGGCTAATCCTTCTCCAGCTATGAAATGTTTTCTCCCTGAAAATTATATTTATTTTATATCTATTATAAGTACATGTGTGTATATTTGTCCACACATATACATATATATGTGCATACATACATGTTCCTCTTGTCTCTCCTTCAAAAGAAATACTGTCTCATTCCAATGATCTTGTGAAGAATAGAGCATCTACACCCAGAGAAAGGACTCTGGGAACTGAGTGTGGATCACAACATAGTATTTTTTACTTCTTTTGTTGTTGTTTGCATGAATTTTATTTTTTCTGATTTTTTTCATTTTTGATCTGATTTTTGTTTGCAGCAAGATGGTTATATAAATATGTATGCCTATATTGGATTTATATATATATATATATATATATATATATATATATATATATATATATACACATATTACCATGTTTAACATATATTGGACTACTTGCCATCTTGGGGAGGGGATGTGGGGAAGGGGAGGAAAAAATTGGAACACACGATTTTGCAAGAGTTAATGTTGAAAATTTATCCTTGCATATGTCTTGAAAATAAAAAGCTTCAATTAAAAAAAGAAATGTCTAAAACAATGCTGGACAGAGAGAAGATGCTTTTTTGTTGGCTGAACAATAAAATAAGGAGTTTGAATTAGTTACTCACTAAGGACACTTTGAGCCTGAAATCTATGTAATCAGATAATCCTCTGTCCTTTTGGGATTTCTTTTTCTACAAGTGAAATCAAATTAAAATGAACCCATTTGCATCCTTGAGGAGGAAATGAAGTCCCAAAATAGGTGGACGTGCTTGTCTTGCTTTCATAACTGAGCCTGGTGCCTTTTGTTTCAGCGATGGTCAGGAATTCATGGGATAATTAGATGTACATGAGTCTCAGGTTGTCTTGTTGATACCAACATTTTCTCTTGCCTCTAACTGTTCGGTGCCAAGAGCACATCTGTTCCACCCCCAAAACATTGGACTAAGGATGATTACTCCAATTTGCTATTTCTCAGGGAAAACTGTGGAGAGAAGAATATCAGATAACTTCAAGATTCATTTTAATCAAAGGTATAGTGTTGGGTTTTTTTTTTCCTATAAGACTTATCTCATAGAATTCTTGAAAAGATGATAGAATGACAGGTGGTCTGATCCAAATCTCCCAGCATTCTTGGCCTTAAGCCCTACCTAGGTCTTATTATTTTTTATCTATAATAAAGGCATTTAATAATTCAACAACTACAACAAAGAAAGAGAAAGGAAGAAAAGAAAGAAAAATGAAGCAATTCATAGTAGCAGTTCTTAGACACAGTATCTCATGACCCCCTTTATCATCTGGCTCTCCCATTCTGGGCATTTCCTTCAAATATGCTGGACCTGAGATGATACTAGTAGCTCCCTATTACCCTCAGCATCAAATATGAAATATTTGCATGGGTTTTTAAAATGCCTTACAATTTACCCAAGTCTTTCCTTTACAGTTTTTTTTAGACTTTATTCCTATCCATATAGACTACCACCCAGAAAAACAGGACTTTTTGCTGTTTTTTTGAATATGTCACAGGCTTGAAATGTTTTCTCTCCAAACCAATCACCCCTTGGTTTCCGGGACATCCTTCAAGACTCAGCTCAAATTTTGCCTTCTGTAAGAATATTTTTCTAGTGTCTGTCCTTCCCTAATCAGTGCAATTCCTCCTGGATTACCTTCCATTTGTAGTGTGTATCTTTGGAGTATGTATAGTTGTGTTTATTTTTATTTTGTTTTGTTTTGTTCTTTTCTCTTTTTTTGTAAATTTGAAAATTTTGTATAAATTGTGTACACATTTTATAAATTTGTAAGTTAGGATGTAAGCTTCTTGAAGGAAAGGTTCATGCTTTCCTTTGCTATCCCATCCTCCTCCTACCCCCTTCATTCCTGCTTTTTCTCTTCTTACTCTCTTCCTGGTAGCCAAACTAATAACAGAAAAAAAAAAGAGACTGATAGAGAGGGAGGCTATGAAGAATATATGGGGTAGGATATAAAGAGGAGATCTCTATGTGCATTAATGAGGACTGTTAAAATCAAGAAGAAAACTTAGGTCCTGAAGTCTCAACCAAAAAGAGAACCATAACATAAAGTTCAATGTCCATTAATAGAACATTGATTCCTAGGAATGTATCCTATGATTTCAGAGAGGCCTGGAGAGATTTACATGAACTGATGCTGAGTGAAATGAGCAGAACCAGGAGACCATTATACACTTCAACAATGATACTGTATGAGGATATATTCTGATGGACAAGGCCCTCTCCAGCAATGAAAGGATCCAAATCAGTTCCAATTGAGCAGTATTGAACTGAACCAGCTACACCCAGTGATAGAACTCTGGGAGATGACTATGAACCACTACATAGAATTCCCAATCCCTCTGATTTTGTCTGCCTGCATTTTGGATTTCCTTCACAGGCTAATTGTACACTATTTCAAAGTCCAATTCTTTTTGTACAGCAAAATAACTGTTTGGATATGTATACATATATTGTATTTAAATTATACTTTAACATATTTTGCATGTATTGGTCAACCTGCCAACTTGCGGGGGGAAGGAGGGGAAAAATTAGAACAAAAGGTTTGGCAATTGTCAATATTGTAAAAATTACCCATGCATATATCTGGTAAATAAAAACTATTAAAATATAAAAAAGGAATGTATCCTAGAATGGAAAGAAGCAAAGAAAAGAAAATGTAGAAGAAAAACATTTGAAAAAATGCTACAAATTTATGCTATTAGATGTTGCACAATGGATAGAATATCAGTCTTAGAGTCAGTAGGACTTCAGTTCAAACAGGACCTCAAATACTTACTAACTGCCTGATCTTGGGCAAGTCACAACTCTATTTGCCCCAGTTTTCTCATGTGTAAACATGCTCTGCATATTTCCCTTCATTTGGTTCTCAAAACAACTTTGTGATGTAAGTACCATTATTTTCTCCATTTTGCAGATTTGAAAACTGAGGTTGAGAGAAATTGAATGACTTCTCCAGAGTCACACAACTAGCTAAGTATCAGAGGCAGGCTTTTTACTTCTTGACACCAAAGTAGAGCCCCATCAATTGGGCAATAACTGAATAATCATAGGATATGAATGTAATGGAATACATTATGAAGTAATAAAGGAAATAAGCAAGGAATTCAGATTAAGATGAAGAAATTCATGCAAAATGAAGAGTAAATGAACATATACATTAATTATAACCTGGTAAATGAAAATATTACTAAAAAGAAGCAACTTTCAAACACATAATAGTTTCTGGAGAACTGTTGCTCAGTCTTTTTTTTAGTCATGTCCAACTCTTACTGACCCCATTTGAGGTTTTCTTGGCAAAGATACTGCAGCAGGTTGCTATTTCCTTCTACAGTTTATTTTACAAATGAGTATACTGAGGCAAACAGGGTTAAGTGACTTGTACAGTGTCAAAGGTTGGATTTGAATTCAGGTTTTCCTAGGCCCAGAGCTTTATCCATTGTACCACCTGGAGAATAAATTATAAAACATTCTTTACTCTTCTCAAGAAAAAAGGGAGAGTATAGAAACAGAATATTGAGTTCATTGTGAGACTTGAATTCTCTTCTACTTTTACTTAATTCTGATTTTCTTTGTTATTAAAAAAAAAAAAAACTATTTATTTCCAGAATTGGAGATGGGAGGGTAGAGACAATATGTCCAAATATGATTGTAATATAAAAGTAAAACATGTCAATAAAATATTCATTATTTTTTTTCTTGATGATCTATAGTTCATCAAAGTATAGAATAGGATTTATGTTCCCAACCTGAATTCATATTGATAAATCTTAAGAAAAAAAAAAGAATACTTACTTCTGCATCTGGTTCATCTCCTTGGAAAGAGAAGGCAGTAAGTAAACAATGTCCCATCCCTCATTCCCACTTTCTTTTAGTCAGTGGATGATATTTAAAACAATATAGCTACTGCAGATCTTGTAATAACACCTTAAGTTTGTAAAGTGTTCTAAGTCCATTACCTCATTTGATCAATGAAACAATCTGCTGGGGGAAAAGTAATAATAGTGTCCTTTCCCCCCGTTATTGAAAAAAAAAGTGTTTCTGATATTTCTACTGCATATTTTTGTCACATACAGAGAAAAAAATTAAATTTCAAACTTGCATAAAATATGTGATATGAGATCAGGTATTCATAACAATATCCAAAAGCGGGCTTCAACAAGTTACAGTTTTCAGAGGGGAAATTGCATTTGAATTTCCACTTCACGTTAGCATTGTACCAGCACTCTGTGTGTGTGTGTGTTTTTCTAGAGCTATTATAAAAGCAGATGGAATTTTCTTATTATAGATTTTTTTGCATAGCAACAGCAAGATTAGCTATAACCAATGTTGAGGTGACCTATAAAACCTGGCACATCT
Organism: Sminthopsis crassicaudata; assembly: GCF_048593235.1. NCBI lineage: Eukaryota > Metazoa > Chordata > Mammalia > Dasyuromorphia > Dasyuridae > Sminthopsis > Sminthopsis crassicaudata. The sequence continues at coordinate 48,326,902 of NC_133619.1, forward strand.
TTAACTATACAAGATCTTAACATTTTATAACATCCCAAACACAAAACTCTAAATGGAATACAATATAGTACTATGAATAAATATGCCTATTTTAAATAGTCTTATTTTTAAAAAGAGTTACAGGAATATAAACTATCAAGAGGAAGCAGTAAAACATAGACATGAAACAGCTGACAATCAGCAAATGCAAATGTAGGGAAAAAGATGGGGAGTTTGAGATGCTAAATAGCTTCCTTATCACACACACAAAAAAAGAACCATGTCTATTTAACTTGATTTTTTATGACATTGCAGAGCCATAACTAGGGACCAAGGACAAGGGAAACAAAATACCCCCGAGCAAAAAACATGAATCATCATTGGTTTCCTCAAATCATCTATTTAAGACAAGCTAAACAGAGAGAACTGGGAAGAGACTTAGTTGTAATCCCAATAGTTGTTCAACCAAAATCTATTAGTACATCCTTCATTGTCAAAGGAGTCCTTTTCCCTGAGCCTTTTGTATGCTATATTAAGTTGCTCTGTTAATGGAGGCCAAAAATATTAGCCACCAGAATCAAAAAACTCCATACTCCAGATAATCTACCCATCTTACAATGACTGAGCACTTGTGGTCCATGTTGTTATGGAGCCATTCCCCTGTGTTTGACTCTCCATGACTTCATTTGGGATTTCATTGGAAAAGATAGTGGAGAGGTTTGCCATTTCCTTCTCTAGCTCATTTTATGTATGAAAGAACTGAGGCAGACAGCGTTCAATTACTTGTTCAGTGGTACTCAGCTAGTAAGTGTCTGAAGCCAGATAAATCTTCCTTACTCCAAGCCCAGGGCTTTGTGCACTATAGTACCACCCAGTTGCCCATCATTCCTTGTACATTCTATTATAAAGGGGTTTTAGAGAGAGTTGTTATGTGGTGTGTGGCTGGGGACATGGAACTGTGATGATAATGCTTTAGCCATAAGAGCCATTGTTACTTTAGATAAATCAGATAGATCTGTTCAGTTAAAGTAAAGACAATTATCCTATTGTTCCCCTAATTTCATTTTCGATTTCAGCTGGTAGTCCACTTTGAGGTTTTTGCTGTAAGTCTAGCTGGAAGCCTGACAGTTTAATTCCCTATCAAGCCAAAACTTCCATACTGGAAGAAATTAAATGAGAAGGAAAGTAGTAGGAATTATAGAAAAAAAGAAAAGGCTGGTCCCATCATTTCTTTTTATTTGTTATCTTTTTAAAGGTTTATTGATTTTCTCACTCTGTGTTGTTGTTATCATTTTGGTATAGAAATATCCTCACCAACACCTCCCAATGAGTTCTTTAATTTCTTTATTCTTTAAAAGAAAACATTCATCTTTCATGATAGTGTTTCCTTTTTTTTTAATCACAATGACTTGCACTTTATGCACTCATGTGTAGGAATGCATTTTGTCATATGTGAAAATGAATTTTTAAAGAGGAAAAAAGTTGATCAATTACTGTTTTTTGAAATATAATGTTTATGGTGGACAAATAGCAGATAATGGAATCTAAGGTATGAAGAATCTCTCTGAGCATGTTTTCTCATTGTTAATATAATCATGATGACAGCACCTACTTCACAACTTATTGGGAGGATCAAATAAGACTATATATTTAATAATTACAAAATAACCTTAAAGCACCTTACCGATGTCTTCTATTAGGAAACTAGAGCCTCAAAAGACTAACCACCTCCTTTTCTCAAGACATCTACAGAATTCCTTGGAATACAATGTTGGAGGAGAGATGCTTCAGAAAGCAATGGCTTCTTCCAGTTTCCATAAATCTTGAAGTTCAAAAACACTGGACAGCTAGATTTTCAGCATAGGCTATTCGGCCAAATCATAATCATTTTAAGAGCAGCTTCATCAGCCCAGCCAGGAAATGCACAGCTAGTGTTCAGTGGTTCCCATCCTCCCTATCAAACAAGGTCATACACAGCTGATAAATTCCAGTTTTCAGCTGTTGTGCTACTAAAGTCACCAGTAAGTCTGGTGCTCTCTAAATATATGCACATATATTTTTGACAATTACATTTATCTAGACAGGATCAATTATCTTAACAGTTAAAGGGCATTTCTTCTCACCCCTCCAAAATCATATGGACGAATTATGCTTCTTTCCAATTCCCAAAGGTATTCAAGATGCCCTAGGTGAACATTTTGATTTCTGACATTTGCAGGCAAAGGGGAAATTTAAAATTCTGTCTAATGTGTCCTAGAATCATTAATGAGCAAACTGAAAGTCTTATCAGTATTAAATAGACAGTAATGGGGTGAAAGGATATCTCTAGCTATCTGTGTGACCAAAATTTAACAAGCATGGCTCTGAGTTGATTCATTGAGTGACACACCCACATACAATGTGTTCATATCTCCTCCCACATAACTATGGTGCAGAGAATTGATTTGCCTTAAATGAAACTACATTTTTTCATTCTGTTGTGACATAACCAGTTATCTCTTCCCCTTCCTTTGTGTAGTGATTGTGGCACAGAATAAAAGAGATAGAATTCTTGAATATTTGAATTAACCTTAAGAAGATTGAGTCCTGAACATTAGCAATATTATTTTTTAAGCACATGAAATGAGAAATAGATGCTGTCAGCATTCGAGTTTAAATCAGTACAATGAAATAGAATTATCAATAGAACTGGAAGTTAGGAGTTCTGAATCCCCTTCCAGTTTTGCTTCTTGCTAGAGTTTAACCTTGAATATAAATCATAGGAGAATCAACATACACTTTAAAGGGATCTTAGAGGTCAACTACTTCAACTCCTTTATTTAAGAAAAAAAACTGATGTAAAAAATTACCCATGCATATGTACTGTCAAAAAAAAAGTTATAATTATAAAATAAAATCAAAATTAAAAAAAAAAAGAAAAAAGAAAAAAAACTGAGATTAAGCCCTTTGCTCACACAGTTAAGTGTGGCAAATTTCAAATCCAGATCTCTTTACTTTATATCTCACGTTCTTTCAACTGGACTATATGTCTCCCAAGGCTCTCCTCTTCCTGAGCTTGGCTACCTCCCCTGTAGACATTGAGTTAAGTGATGGGAAAGTTCTATTCTAGCATTAATATTCCCTGATTCTGTACTTGGACATCTTCAGATTTATATTATTGTTGGATTAAAAAAACATTTCAATAAAAACTAGGAACAATGGCAATAATGAAAATCATTATTGCTGTTTCCTAGTAAACCTAACTTCCAGAAGAAAAAGACTGGAAAACCATGATGCTTTTATAGGAAACCAAAGTACTCCCACAAACATAAACATGACATCAAGTCTTACATAAGTCCATCATTTACATTGATAAAATATATGACATCCAAATATATGTGCCCCAGGCTATGCTTTTCAATGAGTGTATAAATCTCCATGGGATATATGAACATACTGAATACACATAGATATGATGAATAATAGATTGCATCAGGGGTACATTTTATGTTTTGGAAAATAGTAGCTAACCTGATGATCCACTGATAATTCAAGCATTTTGAATGCAGACAAGATATAAATATCCCTTCTTGTTTCTGGCCTACAGTCTGATGATGAGTTACAGATTTGCAATATTTAAAACAGAAGTTGCTCACATTTAAATGTGAGAACAATCAAAATAACTTCACACCCCAACCAAACTACTTTGCAATCCTATACAGGCTATAATTTCTGATTGAAGCAATCAATTCACCTAGGAAATGATGTTAGTCTCTAGGCATTATGTCATAAGCATCCTAAAATTATTCCACTACCATCCATCAAAGATAGAAATATACAATCACATATGAGGAAGCTGAATTGGACATCCATTCTTTAAGAAAATCAATCTTTCCAGAGAACATTGTAGAAATAATATGGGAAGGGTTATAGAACAAGTTCTTGCATTAGGGAAGGCAAAATCATTTCTGGGTATGCATCAGCTGGGGCAAAAACAGCTGAGGTGAGAGAAGAGCTTGGGGGGAAGGTTGGCCTTGAAATATAATGTTTATAGTGGATAAATAACAGATAATGGAGTGTGAACAAAGAAGGGTAGCTCACTGGCAGTTGATCCAAAGGAAGGTTACAAAGAATGACATACAAACATGTGATCAGGGAGAGAAGCTCATCCCCATAGATTTTGGCACCCTTAGCCAGGATCCAGCTGGGCTTCCTGGGCAAGTTTTGGCACTGAGGAAATGTGTAATTTCCAGAGTTCTTTCCCTTTCTCTAATTTATGGTTAGGAAAGGGAACAAGGAGTCATGTCCCTACTGCATGAGGTATTTCCGGTGATCTAGGAAGGAACTTTCTTTAGAGCCTGTTCTTCTCTTGTCATGTTATCAGCTTAGATGCTTCTTTTCCCATAGCAGGTAGAAAGAAGCATCCTACTGTTCATCAAAACCGTAATTCCACACATCAGTGCAATTTATTCTTAGGTCTTTGAACCACAGAGCAAGGTACGGCCCAGCATTTTATTGCTAACTCAGCCTTACTGCTTAAAATAGACCAGGACACTAATCTCATGGATCAGCTTTCAATCAATAAAAGATAGCATAATTCCTTTGTTCATTATGATGTTCCAGGATTAGGAATAATATAGAGAAATCATGAATTTATCCAAGTGGTTTCTTTTATCCCTAGTAGCTTGAAGGAATAAGCTTGTCTGTGTATATATGTACAAATATATATATATATATATATATATATATATATATATATATATACACATATATGTATACATATATATACATACATATATATACATACATATATATGTATGTACATATATATAATCCAAGTTCTACATCACCAAGACATATATTCATTCAGCTACAGCCTTCCCTCTTCCCACTCATACACTACAAAAGCGGTCCTCCTTCTTTGACCCTTCCCAAATATTACCCAAGCGTGGGTCTCCCATATCTTCACTTTGTTACTGTTTTTCCTCATTGTAATATTATTGACATTTTCTAAGTCTAAAACATGCCCAATATAAACTCTAATGGGAAAAAGTAAGCTCCGGTTCCTCTGAATTTGAATACTAGTGATGCAATTTATCTCCTTACTACCTCAATTTGGTCTCTGCTGTTTGTATTCCTTTGACCTCTTAGGGAATGTGACCATCTATAGGAATACTTGCTGGATATGTTAGAGTGGGGATCCTTTTTATGTATGGTTGGATAAAATGGTCATTGATATCACTTCTCTCACATTCTGAATTTGGAGTATGTCTTAAAGTTTCATCATATCAAAGTCCCGTACTTCTTGTCCTTCTGCCTCCTTGAGGTAGTATACTTACAGCAATACACACTTAAAAAAAAAAACTAGCATTTTATATATGTATCTATGTGTGTATACATACACATACACATATGTATATGTGTACATATACACACATGCATGTGTGTTGTGTGTTTATATATCTATGCATTATTTATGTGGGTGTATATAAAACCATCATAAAAATTAGCAAGATGTCCTACATCATCCTACCCCATATCAAATGTTTTCTCATTGCCTTCCACATCATGTTCAGTCACTAGGACTTGCCATCTGACTCCTCATCAGTTTTAAATGACTGTACTAATCCCATCCCACCTCTAACTAAATGAAGTAGTTAAATAACCCAGGAGTTAGAGTGGGAGACCTGGAATCAGGAAGACATCTTCCTGAGATGAAAACCAGCCTCCTATACCAACTAGCTATGTGATTCTAGACAATTATTTTGAGCTTGTTTGCCTCAGTTTACTCATCTGTAAATGAATTGAAAATGGGAATGACAAACTACTCTAAGATTTTGTCAAGAAAACCCCAAATAAGGTCACAAAAAATTGGAACAACTGAAGTGACTGAGCAACAACAATAACTTAATAAAGGAGTAATGTGCAATTTAAAAAGTCAACATCAAAAGGTATACATCAAATATGTGGAATCGGGAGTCTAAGTCTATTCTATTTTGCTGAGTTTTTAGGAAGCAAGAGGGCTAGAGGTAGAATTGGAACACTAAACTGAAGAAATTATGGATAGTACAAATTTCTTTCCATTGCTTTACTGTCTCTAGGCAAAACAATGCCCAAGTACCTACTCGGTTTCTGTAATTAATTATCCCTTAATAATTTATCTCTCAGAATATTACAAAATCCCTCTTTGGCAAACTTCATTGACTTACTTTTCAATTGTCATTGTACCATCCTCATTTGGTTTTGTTTTTCTTTTTTTTTATTAATTTTATAATTATAAATTTTTTGACAGTACATATGCATGAGTAATTTTTTTATAACATTATCCCTTGTATCCATTTTTCCAAAATTTCCCCTCCCCCCTCTACTCCCTACCCTTGATGACAGGCAATCCCATACATTTTACATGTGTTACAATAAAACCTAGATACAATATATGTGTGTAAATACCATTTTCTTGTTGCACATTAAGTATTAGATTCCGAAGGTATAAGTAACCTGGGTAGATAGACAGTAGTGCTAACAGTTTACATTCGCTTCCCAGTGTTCCTTCTCTGGGTGTAGTTATTTCTGTCCATCATTGATCAACTGGAAGTGAGCTGGATCTTCTTTATGTTGAAGATTTCCACTTCCATCAGGATACATCCTCATACAGTATTGTTTTTGAAGTGTACAGTGATCTTCTGGTTCTGCTCATTTCACTCAGCAACAATTGATTTAAGTCTCTCCAAGCCTCTCTGTATTCATCCTGCTGGTCATTTCTTACAGAGCAATAATATTCCATAACCTTCTTATACCACAATTTACCCAACCATTCTCCAACTGATGGACATCCATTCAACTTCCATTTTCTAGCCACTATGAAAAGAGCTGCCACAAACATTTTGTCACATACAGGTCCCTTTCCCCTCAGTATTTCTTTGGGATATAAGCCCAGTAGTAGCACTGCTGGATCAAAGGGTATGATAACTTTTGGGGCATAGTTCCAAATTGCTCTCCAGAATAGCTGGATTCTTTCACAACTCCACCAACAATGCATCAGTGTCCCAGTTTCCCTACATCCCCTCCAACATTCATCCTTATTTGTTCCTGTCATCTTAGCCAATCTGACAGGTGTGTAGTGGTATCTCAGAGTTGTCTTAATTTGCATTTCTCTGATCAGTAGTGATTTAGAACACTCTTTCATATGAGTGGAAATAGTTTCAATTTCATCATCTGAAAATTGTTTGTATCCTTTGACCATTTATCAATTGGAGAATGGTTTGATTTCTTATAAATTAAAGTCAATTCTCTGTATATTTTGGAGATGAGGCCTTTATCAGAACCTTTAACTGTAAAAATGTTTTCCCAATTTGTTACTTCCCTTCTAATCTTGTTTGCATTAGTATTGTTTGTACAGAAACTTTGTAGTTTGATGTAATCAAAATCTTCTATTTTGTGATCAATAATGATCTCTAATTCTCCTCTGGTCATAAATTCCTTCCTCCTCCAAAGGTCTGAGAGATAGATTATCCTCTGTTCCTCTAATCTATTTATTATCTCCCTCTTTATGCCTAAATCATGGACCCATTTTGATCTTATCTTGGTATATGGTGTTAAATGTGGGTCCATGCCTAGTTTCTGCCATACTAATTTCCAGTTTTCCCAACAGTTTTTGTCAAATAATGAATTCTTATCCCAAAATTTGGTATCTTTGGGTTTGTCAAACACTAGATTGCTATAGATGTAACCTTTTTTGTCCTTGGTACCTAAAATGTTCCACTGATCTACCAGTCTATTTCTTAGCCAATACCAAATGGTTTTGGTGACTGCTGCTATATAATATAGCTTTAGATCAGGTACACTTAGACCACCTTCCTCTGACTTTTTTTTTCATTAATTCCCTTGAAATTCTCGACCTTTTATTCTTCCAATTTTGTTTTTCTATCATAGGCAGCATGGTATAGTAAATAGCAATACTTGAATCCAGAAAGTCCTGAGGTCACATCTTTCTTGCTTTTGAATAATAATGGCTGTGCAACTTTGGGCAAATCACTTAATTTTCTGTTTTCTTGGTAGCTTTCCAAGGCTACAAGTTTCAGGGAAGGCACTGATCTGCATTGGTAAAGATTATTCTCTCACTTGGGAATTCCTTACACCAAAAAAGCAATAATCAATCAATAAACATTTACTAAGTGCCTACTATATGCCACAAAATATGATAATCACTAGAATTTCACAATGAATAGAATACTGGACTTTGGAGTAAAAAAAATGTGGGTTCGATTCCTACCTCAGATATTGTATGTATTTAGGCAAGTAATTTGAGGTTTTTCCATTCATAGAATGCAGATAATAATAACATCTTCCTGGGAGTAATATTATAAGGATCAAATAAGATAATATAAACTAAGTTCTCTGCAAATCTTAAAGCTATCATTGAATACTAATTCTCATCTTTATCCTTCCCGAGATTACAAAAATATCAATGAGTATACACGAAGATTGTTTCCTTTTCCAACTGTAAATAATTGAGACCATTGTCTTGCCCAAAGGATTAATTGCTAAGTATTGAATCAGCTATTCAATTTGTGAATATGATTGGGCCCATCACTTTCAAGTTTCTCTTTTGCACCTTTTTTGTTTGTTTTTCACCATACACAATGTGTGTGTGTATGTATATATATATATATATATATATATATATATATATATATATATATATATTCATTATTTAAAGGAAATCTAAGCAAAAACAAAAGTACCACTGACCTTAGAAGGACTAGACAATGGTAGAAGAAAGCACACAGGATCTTCCCTTCTAAATAGAGAAGGTAAAATAAAAACACAGAGTAGTTGAAAAATATAACTTTTGAGAACATAGATGGGATCAGGATTATTTATTGTGGGAAGATAAGACCAATGAATGAATCACTAACTGCTTTTAGGAATAGTTACTTGAAGAAGGTGACTGTTTATTATCAATAATTTAAACTTCATAAAAAAAGATTAAAAATAAATAAACTCTGCATGCTGCTACAGAATCATGTTATGGTCTCACCTGACCTTGAGCCTTCAAAGACAGATTGGAACACTTTCTATACTATGAAGCTGAGAGTAACAATTTCAATAATTCTATGTTTCCTTTTTCCATGTTCTTCTTTTCCTTCCACCAATATCGCAGAGTAAAAAGAGAGAAATTGTATAATACAATGGGAAAAGCCTTAGACATCCTATGTTCAGATCTCCATTTTGTCATTTACTATTTGTCTAAGCTTGGACAAATCCCATCTCATCTCAGTCTCAGGCACTTCATCTGTAAAATGAGATGGGTTCAATGAGATGACTTCCATGTTTTTATCCAGCTCTAAATCAATAATTTTTGATAAGATTATCTCTAAATTTTCCCTCTAGTTCTAAATTCCTGTGATTATGAATACACATTTCTACTATGTCAATATTTCCCAAAGGTTATAATCAATTTCTGAGACTGACATGAATCTTTCATCACACTTGAACTCATTTACACATTTAAGAGTCTTCACTGTAAGGAATTATTTTTATATCAATCTTGAACCCCTCGTGCTGCACTTTTTGCCCATTTCCTCTCATTTTAAATCATTTTAGATGTAGGAAAGCAAACCAGTAACTGCTGTGCAATTACAAACTATCAAAATCTGGAATACTTTGAATTCTAAAGACAGAACAATTCCAGGTTTTCCAAACCTTTCTTTGTAGGAATTTTTCAGCAGCTGTTCATCTTTCATCTTCTCCTCTTCATGCCTTCTGTATTTTCTAGCCCACTATTAGTTTCAGGATACAAGAACCAAGTGAAAAAGGTCAGTAGAGGTCAATCTCTGCAGAAGAATACAAATGGAAAAATACAGGATATAATTAAGGCATGCATATTCTTTTTCATTAAATGAAGTTTTTTTTTTAATGATCCTATTTTCCCAGTTGAATTATTCTAATAAAAATAAGGATAGCACATGTTTTTGTTAAGTTATTCATGCTAATTGAATAAATATGCCACTGTGTTTAAAATTCTCTGTTGACTATTAAGAAATGCCAGTGACAGAAGTAGGGTGACAAGTGCTTGTGGTGGAGGCAGCACTTCCAGTTAAATCTAGTAAATTTTAACAGAAGTTATACACATTATGAATGCAACATCATCATTCACAGCCGGTGGCTTCAGTTTTTTAACAGGTTTTATTTCTCCTTCAGCCAAATTTTTAATTTGCTTATGCCTCAGGGAAGCACGTCTGTTCTTTGTACTTTTCACTTTCTCTTTGGTCTTCTGTCCTTCTGCCTTCCAATTCTGCATCTAGGCTTTGTAATTTCCCAGAATTACAGTTTTTGTTCTATTTCAGTTGGCTCTATCCTTCATCTCATATTGTCCTTCATCGTTATTGTTGACCTCCTCTTCTATTCTTTTTAAAGTTAGATTATGATGACCGTGACGTTCAGGATGCTACTTCTATGGAATTCTGTGGGCAACTTTGACATGAATTACTATTACCTAGGATGCTATGGCATGTTCCATGAAATGTGCTATTCATTTCTAAGCTTAAGAAACTTAATTATTTTTAATGGTATGGTATGTTTTTTGGACAGTTGGATAATACAGCAGATAGAACTCCAGTGATGGAGCTAACTAAGTTTAAATGTGGATTCTGACACATATATATGACCCTAGGCAAATCACTTAATTCTGTTTGTCTCAGTTTCTTCATCTGCAAAAAAAATCCAGTAGCTTTGCCCAAAACAAAACAGCCCAAAAGGGGTCATGAAGAGTTGGACATGGCTGAATAACAACAAAATATCTTTATTGTAGAATATGATGAAATCCAGATGGAAAATATTCTCTAAGCAGTTTTCTGCAACAACTACTTAGAATTCATATACTTTGCCCACAATTCTCCATATAAATAGAGCAGCTAAGATCTATTGGGCTCATTTGTAATGACTTCTGTGGAGTGCTAATTATCATGTATTAAATAACAATAAACAGTGTACTATATTGATTGTTACCCAGCTACAGTGTTCATCATGGCTCTGGACAAGTTAGTTTATATTCTAAAGAGAAATGTAACATTTGCCTTTGAAAGAAATTTAGAGAACATCGACCTCAGTTTCCAATCAAAGACAAAGAGATTGAGAGTCACAGAGGGTCAATTGCTTCCCCACTTCTGTCTCCCACCTTCGGACCTTTGGATAAGCTGTACTTCATACTTCATCCGAGAATAGTCTCCTTCTTCACCTCCACATTTTGAAATCCTTGATTTACTTCGGAGCTCTGATCTGGAGTCTCCTCTTGCCTTTTCTTTATCCTTACAGCTGCTGGTGCTTCACCCATGTGGCAAGGGGGCAAGGAGTGGAGTGTCCTGAACAAGCATTTATTAAGCAGCCACCATAGTACCAGGCACTAGACTAAGTGCTTTACAAATATCGTTCTGCGTTTATTTTGTATTTATTTATATGAATACGTGCTGTTTCCCCTGAAAGAATATAAGCTCCTTTAGGTTAGGGAGTATTTTTACTTTTGCTTTTGTATCCCTGAACAGTGTCTAGTACTAGAGGGGGGAGCTAGGTGCCATGATGGAGAAAGTGCTGAACCTCAAGTGAGCAAGACCTAAGTTCAAATCTGGTCACTGGCTCACTTTCACCTCCAGAGCCATCTGGGTCCTGTGGCCAAATACAGATCTACTTAATCCATATGAGTGGATTTGATTGTCCCAAGGTCAAACCAACAAGAAGTGGTAGTCATAATTCAAACCCCAGGTCCTCCAACTTCAAATGCAGTGTTCTTTGCATTCATCACATTACAGGCAATTTGTTTTATCCTTTCTTTGTCTCTCTGTCACTCTCTGTCTCTGTCTCTCTGTCACTGTCTCTCTGTCTCTCTGTCTCTCTCTCTTTGTCTCACATACACCCACATGGATACACTAAATAGTATAATTTAGCATTCTATTATCCTATAAAGATAACAAAGGATTCCTCTCCATAATAACCCTATGAGAAGGGTACTTCCATTTCTATTCATCCCATTGTTCAGATGGGGAACCTGAGGCCCAGAGAAGTTACCATGTTCCTATATTCCCACATCTGGGATACAAACCAAGGTCTCTTAATTCCATATGCCTGACTTCCCATTACTTCACGTAGCAGTAACTTGCTATCACTACATAAGGTCATGGTACTACTCCAGTCTCTTTGCACCTGGTTAGAGACTCCTCCACTACTCTGAACTGCTAAGTCTCTTCCCCTCTTCCAGGCTCACCTCAAGCTTCCCTATCTCAAAGCTTTGTCACTGATTTCTCCCATATAGGTCACGCTTTCCTCTTCAAATCATTCCAGCTCTCATAGCACTTTGCCTGAAATCTTCTTTTTCAGTTTCTCTTTTCTCCTTTACATTATACTTATCTGTGCACATTTCCCCCACTTTTAGACAGCAAGCTCCTTGAGAGCTTGACCCATCTCTTTCCCCAGTACCTTTCACTAATTAGATGCTTAATAAGTATTTGTTCAAAGAATATTTTTCTACTAGGTCATACTTCAGGAATTAAGTAACTTATTATGATCACTTACAAACCTAAAAACGCTATAGAAAATGTATTTTATCAGCAGTCCTACAGCAAGATTAAGGATGTTTAATTGACTCGGTCTCTGTCATAGATGCCAGCTCTGCAGGGGCGCAAACAACAATGACCTCTTTTTTCTCTTCTCACTGGGATTCTAGAGGAGATGACTCAATGGTCTCACTCATATGATGTCTAAAACAGACCCAGTTTTTGAATCACAAAATGCTTCCCTAAGCATTTGGCTGGGGCTTTTTTTTTTTTTTTTTTTTTTGAGTCATGAAATCTTCTTGCTGAAAGATGAAAATTTAAAGTGGGGCCAGTGGTTCAAACTTTTCTTGTTCTTTAGCCTTGCAGACTGGGAGATTGAGTGCTCTGGATTGTCAAGGCCTCTGGGGTTAAAATCCTAACAAAGATTTCTACTGCATATGTGACTTTGGCTAAGTCACCTTCTTTGAGATTCAGTTTCATCATGTGTAAAGTAAAAGACTTTGAAATATGGACCTGCGTGGCTGTCTGCAGAAGCTTCCAGTATTTCTTCTCTCTGTCTCTGTCTGTCAATCTCTCTTTCTATTACCCTCCATCTCTCTGTCTCTTTCTCTGTCTCTATCTCTGTCTGTCTATCTCTGTCTGTCTATCTATCTATCTGTCTGAATATCCATCTATCTACCTATCTCTGTAAGAGTCTCTATGTATCCCTGTCCCTGTCTTTCTCTGTCTCTGTCTCTCTGTTTCTCTGTGTGTGTCTCTGTCTCTCTCTATCTCTCTTTTTCTGTTTCTCTCTGTCTCTCTCTATCTCTGTGTGTCTCTGTCTCTGTTTCTCTGTGTGTCTTTCTGTTTCTCTCTGTCTCTCTCTTTCTGTTTCTCTGTGTCTCTCTATCTCTCTCTACCCCTGTATGTCCCTGTCTCTGTCTCTCCGTTTCTCTGTGTGTCTCTGTTTCTCTCTGTCTCTCTTTTTCTGTTTCTCTCTGTGTATCTCTCTGTCTCTATCTCTGTGTGTCTCGGCCTCTGTCTTTCTCCGTTTCTGTCTCTCTGTTTTTCTCTGTGTGTCTCTCTGTCTCTCCATCTCTGTGTGTCTATGTGTGTGCACTTGTCTCTCTCTCCCTTTTTCTCTCTCTCTGTGTTTCTGACTGCCTCTCTCCAGGTGTATCCATCTCTCTCTGTCTACCTCTCTGTCTCTGTCACTCTTTCTGTCTCCCTCTTTCTCTCTCTCGATGTATATATAATAAAATACATAGAAACACAATGAAAACCAATGATATTGAAATATAGTTATCAGAATATTAGAAATGAAATAAATTCATGGACTCCAGGTTAAGAAGCCCTGGATTGGATGGAATCTGAAGTATCTTCCAGCTCTATTTCAATGGTCCTATGATGCTACCCAAACTACCCAAAAAAGACAGGATGCCAGTTTGAATAAATTTAATAAATGTTAAATATATACAGTGTGCAATGCTTGGGCTGAGTGCTAGAGGTACAAACATGAATAAAATATAGTTCCTGCCCTGCAAGAGTTCTATATTCTAATAAGGAAGATAAGATAGGACCACAACAATTACAATGTATTCATATATATGTATGTATATATATATATATATATATATGCATATTTGTGTGTGTATCTGTGTGTCTGTGAGTGTATGTATATATATATATATATAAATGTATATACATAATGTATATGTGTGCATATAAAATGTTTACAATCTATCTATATGATATGTGTATCTATGTATAATATATATAAATGTATATTATGTGTGTTTATATATATATATATATATACATATATATACATACATATACATGTAAGATAAAGTTTACATCTAATGAGTGTCATAAAACATAAAATGAGCTATCCAGGAGAGTTACAAATCAGAGTAGGAGAAAGGGATAAGGAGGCAGGACATCAAGGTTTCCACAAGTGACAGCTGAACTGGATCTTGAAGAACAGAGCAATAAATAAATGAAAAAGGGTATAATCCATTGTTTTGTAGCTCTAACTGTTAGGAAGGCTTTTGTTGTTTTTTTGTTTATTTTGTTTGTTTATTTGTCTTAACTTCATTTTTAGAGGCAGATAGACGATGCAGTTAATAGAGAATAGACTTGAAGTCAGGAAGATTGCCTCAGACACTTACTAGCTGTGTAAAACTTATCAAGTTATTTAACCTCCAGCCTCACTATTCTCTTCTGTAAAGTGGCCATAATAATAGCACTAACCTCTCAGAGTTATTGTGGGGATAAAATGAGATATTTGTAAAGGGCTTTGTAAAGCTTAAAGCTCCATATAACGATTAACTACTCTTTTTGATGTTGCTTTTACTTATTATATCTGCTATCTCCTCTTTTTCTAGCAGGTTATTAGCTTTATTTTTCATTTCTTATTGCGTAATAATATCTCATGGCATTCATGTCCCATAGCATGTGCGTCATTCTGTAATTGATGGGCATCGATTTTGGAGTAAAAAAGACACAGAGTTAAAGCCTGTTTTTGACACTTACTCTCTGTGTGACTGAGTTAGTCATTTAACTTGTGTCAGCTTCAGTTTTCACAATTGCAAAACAGAGATAATAACAGCACCTATAGACTTCGTAAAAAGAATTAAATGAGATCACATATATATATATATATATATATATATATATATATATATATATATATATATATATATATAAAGACCTTTTTTAAACCTTACAGAACTAACTGAATGTTAGCTAATATTGTTATTTGTTGTTTGATTTTTGCTGATATCTGGCTTTGCACCTGCTACTCATTGTTCTTTTAAAAATGTATTTATTTATTTAAAACTTAAATGCCAAATAAGAAAAAAAAACAAAATAGAAAAAGAAAAAAATTGCTTCTGAACAGAAAAAGATAGACTTTCAAATACAAACGAGACTGGAAAAGATTTTGTTGGCAGGTGAGAAGAATCATTCATTCCAAGCTTTGGACTTTGATCTTCTTTGCTATGTACTAGGGAGCCACTAAAGATTTTTTGAAAGAGACATCAGAGAAGTAAAGAATAAAAGGAGAATCATAAGAATATAATGTTATTGAAGTGTAGCATATATTATTTTTCTCTGAAAAAATCTGCTAGTGATTCAGGTGAAGGAAAAAAATGAAACTTAGAAGAAATAACAATAAGTCAAAACCTACTCTGAAAGTATTTCATTTTCAATTACTTTAGTGTGCATGGAAATAATTAGAAGATATAGTACTCCCCAACAATGAGCAAGTATGGATGGATCCCATCTCAGAAAGTAATGTACAGATGGGTAAGATGAATAACCTAAGTGAGGTTTGAGAAGATAAAAAGAAATGAGAAATTACTGCTTATTTTATGTGATCATGAGCTACCTATGGGCCTGCTAAAGTAGTATTATTTCTAAGGAAATCATCATTAGTTCACTAGGCTAACTTCAGGTTGATCAATACATTGGCCATGACATTGAAGCAAGGAGAAACATCTGCCCCAAAAGGTTAAGAAGTGCTTTCTTTTTCTCTTGATCTTGTTACAAAATGGCTTTCTCCTGACTGTCAATTCCTCTCAGCCCAGAACATGAATGCACCCCTACTTAGTTTTAAGTTAAATCAAAGTTCCTAGGGTATATGAGATGTCCTCTGGTGTGAGAACCCTTTCTGTACATCTCTCCCTTAGCTCTCAACTGTAGCTCCAAGAAACTGTGGCCCATACAGTGGCTGCACCCTAGCAAAAAACCATCGTGGCAGAAAGCCTATACCAGGTTGAGGGTAGCCAAGAAAACTCAAACCTTTCAGTGAGTTAGGGGGATGTCTACCCCAAGCAAGTGAAACTTCTCCTGGAAGAATGGACAGATAAGAACAGTTTGTTCCAATAAATGGCCATAAAGATGGTTAAAGCAGGTACTGTGAAGCATTTAGAGCTTGGTCAGACTGGATGCCTGGTCATCCACTGCATCCTGGACCATTGCCAGTCATCTTGACTTTTGCCTTGCCCCTAGACTTTAATAATTCTAGAACTGACAGTGACATTCACAACTTTGCATAACTGCCTCCCTTAAAGCCAATTCATAGTTGACTCAAGACATCACTCTGTGATATCATTGGTCTTCTTCAAAACAAAAGATAAACAATAATGTTCCAGTACAACAAAATGGTTATTCATGAAAGTGAAATGAATTTTTAATGTACAATAAGCAATTATTCACTTGCTGATTTAAAACTAACTAGGGATGCAAACGTGCTCTGGGCTGGGAGGATCTGGCAAGGGAGAGAAAACGTCTTGTAACAAGGTCAAGAGAAGGAGAAAACACCTCTGAACTTGTCAGGACTCGTATTTCTCCTTGTTTCAAGCTTGTTTTTAGCCTCAAGCTCCAAACATGCTGCAGCCTGCAGTGAGGTAACTTCTGACAAGGTTATTTACAAGCATGAATTGTTTGCTGGTGAGCATTTTGCAATGTGCAGGCCTCAAAACAAAAAATAAATTTAAAAACTTGGAAAAAATGAATAAGGAAAGATAGGGTAGTAAACAGTGCCCAGTGCTATAAGCAGATCAAAAGGAGCTGAGGACTGAGGAGAGGTCATTCAATTTGACAATAAGGAATCACCTTTTGGCAATTGGTGACCTTAAAAAGATTAATCTCAGAAGAGCAGTGTGGGTAAGAGCTAAATTGAGAAAAGTCAAAAAGGGAAAGGATGGTGATAAAACTATCTAGAAAATACTTGTAGAAAGGCTGTCAGAGAATAGAAGGAGTGAGATGAGATTATAATTTGAGGAGTTTAATAGCAGGCCTACCAGAAGTTTTCTCTATAAGAATAAGGAAGATCTGACCAAGTTCTTATAGACTACATGTGCCATAAAAAAAAAAATGAGAATTTGGAGCTAGGGGACCTGATTTCAAATTCCAGATCTGTCATCCAAGAGCTGTGCACAAATCATTCTCTGCTCCTCAGCTTCTTTATTTGTTCAAGGAGGAAGTAAAATTAGATGGCCTCTGATTTTCCTTTCAGGTTTAGACCATTAGTCCATGATCTTGTGAAGAAAGGAGATTCTGGAGAGGGAACAAATGGAAATGTGGGAAAAGATGAGGATGAACAATGCAGAAAGATCCTCCCAAAGGAGTGAATAACTGCACTTAAGGACCTAGGTGGAGAGGACTCTGAAGCAGGAGAAAAGGAACAGGGTCTGCTATAAGATAGAACCTCCTACGAAATGTGAATAATTTAAGCAGACATTTGGTGGAGAAGTCATGCTCTACTTGGTCCTCTCATTTGTCATGAATAATAGGTATTTCTATTGAGAAGCAGATCTATATTTTAAAGATTGACAACTGCTTTTATTTCTTACTCCATGTTTTTATCCTAAAAGAATCCCTAGACAAATTAGATACAAATCTCAATAGTGGCCCTGTTTCAACTGAAAGTTTCCATTGTCCACAAAGAAAAAAGGGAGCTTGTCTGAACACGACTAGAACGTGTGTGAGGAAGGAGGGGTGAAAATGAAAATTTCAATTAGTCTTCATGATGTTTGATAGCAAATACCTGAATGAATATGTAACAATTCAGATGATTGATTGAAATTTCTGTAAGTTTTTAACCCTAGAGAATGAGAAAGCTGCAGCCAGAGAGGCCCCCTCACTCTACAGTCCTATAAAGCCATCTGTTGGCAGGCATCCATGGCCTTGACCTGCCTATACCCACTTTGATCAAAGAAAGTCCCTATCAGAAAATCATTTACAGAAGTTGGAAAATCACCCAAAAGGGAGGAGGAAAAAGCAGAGACCTCCAGATTCTTTTAAGAGAAACATTCTAAAATGGTAGCTCACCACCAATAAACAGGAATTACAGTCACAGAAATGCTCAATAATTTAATAGGACTATGTCCTTGGAAGTCTATATTTTCTCCTCCTCATCTCAGCACTTTTCAAGAAAAAAATGTATAGAAATCTATAATGCCTCCTTTTCTCCTTTCCTACTTCATGTCATTAATTCAGCTCTAGTATGTACTCCTAACTCCACGTGACTATCTACCATGGGTCTTCATCCTGGAATCTCAGCTACTCCTGGACTATTTCTCACTCTAGAAACCCCTCCTCCCCTGTAGATTTCCTCAATGATGGGATACTTCCTCTCTGAACCTCCTTTTCAGGAGGCGGTCTATATCAACCATGTCTTGCTTCTTCTCCAGGCTGCATTTCTAACTTCTGACTTTCTGTACGATAGCCCTGCACACTTGGAGATGTTCATCTTCACCTCTTTTCAGCTCTCTATGTACAATGTCCTCCCTCTTTAATATGCAAGCTCATTGTGGGCAGAAACTTTATTTTTAAACTTGTGTGGGTATGTGTGTATATATACATATATATGTATATATGCATATATTTATTGCTTAGTCCAGTGCCTAACACACAGTAAGAGTTTGTTATAAGTTTATGTAGTAAGTTGATTTATCAATATCGTATGGAATAATGGATAGAATATTGGACTTTGAATCAAGAAAATTGGGATGTAAGCCTACTGAAAAAGTTATTCTATCTTCCTCAGTCCCAGTTTCCTGAAATGTAAAAGAAAAATATTAGACTCAGAGGTCTCTTGGTCCTCCTAGTCTAAAATTATGCTCATGGGATCCTTGTCTTCACACTGAATACAAGAGGGGCAGGTTTTGAATATTTCAGATGGGCAGTAGACAGGAAGTGTTTAAGGAAAGGACAAGGTTAAGCAGAGTTCCTGGGAAATCTAGGGGGGAAAGAACTTGAGTTTGCAGAAAGCTTTTTTCCCCCCTTAATGGTCCAGAATTCCACACCAGGATAAAGATCATCCAAGCCTGTTTTACAAGTACTTCTTGTGGCATCAAAAACAATACTTGAATCAATGCTAAAAACACGCCTTCAAGAAGGTTCATCCTTTTAATGGGATTTATTTGGATGACATATGTCTGGTCTATAAGAATTCATTAGAAGTCTTGTCCTTGCTTACTTTTTGATGATCAAGTCTGTTGATATTGATTATCTCTGTAAATGCTTAATATTCCCCCAGGTTATCTAGGACCCATTCATCATATCCCTTATTATTTTCTGACATGTATATTTCTACACACACACACACACACACACACACACACACACACACACACACCTTTTATACTTGTAACACCCACTTTAACTAATTGCAGTCTAACAGTTCAGGTTGCTTGCTGATAGAATAGGGACTAGAACTGTGATTTCATTAATAGCATTTCAATATGAGGAAATTCCCTGTATTGATGAAGTTTGTCACCATTCTGTCTAGATCAAAGGGTTTAAATACAGATAGAAAGGTATCTACTAAATTGCACATAAGAATCCTTGTTGGCTACATATTGACTTAGAAAACCATATGTTAACATTATCTTTGTTCCACGGTATTCTTATTTATTTTGTTAAATATTTCTAATTACATTTTAATATGTTTCTAGTGTGTTTAATCCTTCCAGCTCTAAACACTTAAAGATTTAATAAATGGTGCAAGGTCATACAATCGAGATGTATCAGAAATGGAACTTGAGTCCCACCATTATCAGATTCACTTCTTTATCCAAGATGATTAGATTGACTAGGAACATAGGTGGAATTAAGTTGTGAGCGCTAGACTCCTGGAGAAAGAAAGGAGACAATTCTTGAACCACATGGGGATTCTGGCCAGTGACAAATTCAATCCTTAGTAAAGTGTGACTATATCTACAAATGCCAAGGGGAGATCATCACACTCCATAGAAAGATGTTCTCTGAGCTCCAAAACAAAAGCTCATCTCCCTGTATCCTCTTCAAGGACATTCCCTCATTGTTCCTTTTTCCACCTCAACGGGGTCAAGCTTACTCTTGGCAAATGCCTCTCATGAAAATGCATGTAAGTTTTATGCTTTGCTTTTATTTTTATAATTAGAGGATCATGAAAATTAATTTTTGCATTTTTTTTTAACAATAATAGTTTTTATTTACCAGATATTTGCATGGGTACTTTTACAATGTTGACAATTGCCAAAACTTTTTTTTCCAATTCCCCCTCCCCCAGATGGCAGGTCGACCAATACATGTTCAATATGTTAGAGTATAAATTAAATACAATATATGCATACATGACCAAACAGTTGTTTTGCTGAACAAAAAGAATCGGACTATTTTTGCATCTTTTAAGGAATCTTACCTAATAGCATATAATAGCAATAATAATAGCCAGCATTCTCATAGAACTATAAAGTTTGTGAAGCACTTTTTATGCCTTTTCTCTTTTGATCTTCACAATAACTCTACAAACTAGGTGCTATTATCATTTTCATTTTACAGGCGCAGAAATTGAGAGACAAAGATTTTATTGCTTAATAACTTCCTTAGGATCACACAACTTCTATCTAAGACAAGAATTGAATTCAGGTTTTCCCAATTTTAAATCCAAAGATTTATCTACTATATTACCTACCTCTTCTATATGTACCAAAATCACCTTATTGGAGAACTTTTAATGTTTTGATCTACTGAATCGATTTAAAAAATAGTTATATATGAATATCTACATATGTACATGACATATTTAAGTATATTCTGCATTATTAATATTTTCTCCATGACTTTATTTGTTATTAAGTCATGTTTAACTCTCTATGACCACATTTGGGATTTTCTGGGAGTGGTTTGCTATTACTTTCTCCAGCTCATTTTACAGATGAGGAAACTGAGGCAAATAGGGTTAAGTGACTTGCCCAGAGTCACACAGCTACAAAGTATGTGAAGTTAGATTTGAATTTGGAAAGATGAATCTTCCTAATTCCAGGCCTGGTACTCTATCTACTGTGCCCCCTATCTGGCCTCACTTTAAGTCTAAAATATCAGGTTGAATTGAGCAATGATTGTTGTTTCTTAATTTGCTCTATGTCTTCTACATTTTATTCCATTATTTTATTTTATTTTTTCTTTAAGCTATAATTAGGACCAGAGGGATCATGACTCTGAACTAAAGCAGGATCATTTCAGTGCACCACAATCGCTTACCATTCTGACAGAGTATCTCAATTGGTTAGCAAAATAGCCTAAGTAAATGTCTTTTCATCATTGAAAAGGAAATAACACTAACAATGAATATTTGATTATTTCTCCCTTTTCAAGCAGATGTATGTTTTAAAACATTGGATTGTTTAACTGCTGCTATTAGACCTAGTGTATAAAACCTTTTATACAATTAACATTGATTTTGGTGTTATTCTCTTGACTTTGATGACTGCCTTTTAACTGCCTAAATTTTTTGCCTCCTCTCTATATGGTGAGTGCACTGACTACAATTATGATGATTTAATGGGTTTCACTGGCTTTCAAATCTTGACTTCTTGTGGATTGGATTACAGTAAAGTATTTGCTTTTTGTAATAATATCCCTGCATTTTAGCTTTTAAAATTTCTATTTCCCAGTATGGATTATATTGTTTTAGATTTCTTAAAGATGACTTCAGATAATTATCTGCTTCGAAGTACAAGCATACTCCACACCAAAAAGAAAATCGTTAAAGCCTCAAAAGAGCCAACAACCTGAAGCATGGCCCTAACCCATCAATCAATCAGAAGTTAGGATGGAAAAAATACTCTAAATAGCACTTAAAAATAGCTGAGAAGGCACTGCCATCATGTTTATACAAACAAAAAGCAAGTAGCCAGGAGTCAAATCTTATCTCTCCTCTCCTCCATTTTTTTTCACAGATGAAGGTTGGCTTAGGATCTGTAAACTTAGCTGTAATGCATATTAGTTGTGTTATCACTTCATCTCTTAGTACCCCCCAGAAAATTCTCAAAGATTATAAATTATAGAGAATGACCTGCTCAAGCTCAATTCTAATAAATGGATAATGGATGTTTTCCACTTAATTTTCATCACTATTATCCCCACTTGCCCAACCCAAAAAGGTAAAAATATAGTACTTTTTTTAAAATAAAGGCAAAAGACAACAAAACAAGCTATTATTTAAAAAGCAGCTTCTAGAATATCTTTTAGAGTCAATTTGCCTTTATCTTAGCCTGCTTCAATTGGATAATTAAGTGCCTATCAAATACAAGAAACTACTCTGGATTTATGACACAAAGCTAGGCGTATGTCAAAACTATGTCTCACAAAGATTCCCAAAACAATTTTCTTTTCTTTTTTAAATTTATTTTTAATTAATTTTATAATTATAACTTTTTTTGACAGTTTACATATGCATGGGTAATTTTTTTTACAACATTATCCCTTGTATTCCTTTCTGTTCCGAATTTTCCCCTCCTTCCCTCTACCCCCTTCCCTAGATGGCAGGCATTCCCATACGTATTAAATGTGTTATAGTATATCCTAGTATATATGTGTGCAGAAACTAATTTTTTTGTTGTTGTTGCACAGGAAGAATTGGATTCAGAAGGTAAAAATAACCAAAACAATTTTCTTAAAATAACTGGTGGGATCATGTCTCCACTCAGTCTGTAATTCCTATTGGGTTTACAACCAAATACACATGAGTTACAATGATAGTTAAAGACAAGTCCAATGTCTGTTCAACCTATATCTCACTACTTCTTTTACACACTCTATATTCCAGCCAAAATGAACCATTAGCTGGTCGCTGAAACTGACAGCCATCCATACCTTAATAAAAGACATCCTCCAAGCCTGGGGCTGCATCTCAGCTCCTTTGAAGGCACAACACTGATGAGACTTCTACAAACCCTTATCTAGTCCCCCCAAGTTGGTAGAGTTCTACTCCTTCCTCACGTTGCTTTTTGCTAAATGAATATTTGCAAACATACAGAAGCCCATGGATTGTGTTCTGGTTTTTGTCTTTGAATCCCAATGCCTAATTTAACTTTGAAAAAAAAGTTTGTCAAATTGAATTAAATCAAATGACATACACTATTCCCAGGACACTTAACAATCTGGTAGAAGTTAGAACAAACCTATTACCTTATAACATCTGTATCTATATCTGGAACAAGAATTAGAGCAAGAGCTATCTATATATACCTCTAATTTTATTTGACTTCATAGATATTGTGTCTCTTGTAAATTGAAGTTTTGTAGCACAGGAGTAGGAGGGAGACAGAGATAGCAGGTCACTGGAAGTCAGGACACATGCAACATTTATTTATATCAACATTTTAAAAACTTTTCCAAATGAATAGTTTCACTTGGTTTTCAACAATGTATTAAAAACATATATATATATATATATATATATATATATATATATATATGTATGCATACACATATAAATATACCATCTATACCATCTTCCAATTAGGTTACAAAAATAACTTCCATCAATGTAGATGTAAATTTAGTTGCTTAATAGCAACAAAAACTTTTGTACTACAATTAGAAGGGATAGAAAAATGGGTGATTAGTAAACTCATTCAAAGATACAGTTTTTACTTTTGGATCAATATATCTTTGTTAAGTATCATTTTAAACAAGTATAACCATTATATTACATACTAAATACTAAATTAAACTAAGTTTAGAACAAGATCTTTGGACTATCCTATAATGTTAAATCAATATTTTTTAAAATGATGCAGCATATTCAATCATATTGATTTCACTAACATAATATTTTGACGAGAAAAATTATTTTATAATTAATGAACTATTATTATTGAAATGTTTACATATTTATCTCATTCTTTTAATTTTGTACCAATCTTATGCATATTTCTTAGTTTCATAGAACATGTGCATAATTTATAAATACATATATATATGTGTGTGTAGTATATATACATATATATATACATGTTTCCATATGCACAATATGTGAGATCATCCTCCAAAAAATTATACTGATGAAAATTGAATGACTGAAAAAATTGTTGAAGACCACTATTCAACTCTTAACAACTAGCAATAATTCAGTATAACTCAACAAACCTTAATTTATCACCATAATACATTTAGGAGGCACTAGGGAAAGAAAACAAATCTTTTTTAATTTAAGAAAATTTTTTTACAAAAGTCTTTCAAAACTGAGTTGAAATAAGAAGAATTTTCTGATCAAAATTCAGTCAAAATATTTTATTTCACTACAATACACCAACACCCAAACATTCTGTAAGTGTAAGGTTAATCAAATTTTGAGAAAAAGTCCTATTATTTTTTGCTATTCTACTGTTTGTAAATGTTTACTTACATCCATTAATCTATCCCACTTGAGACTCAATAAAAAGCCATTAAATCTGCCATCACTGTAGATACTCCTGCTTTATGACCTTTATGACCTTAGCAAGCTTTTTACTTCTCCAGAACTCAGTTTCTTCATTTGTAAAAGGAAATGGATAAGCCAGATGACTTCTAAGGTCCTTTTTGAGATCTAGAATTTACTATATAGATGTCCTTGAACCCTGATCACTTTGGACAAAATCACCCAAGCAAAAAGAAAGCTAATCTTGAAAGAGAAAAGAGTACAGCACCCAGAAATGTTGATAGCATCCTTTTTGGCACAAATAAAGCCATTTTCCCTTC
Source organism: Sminthopsis crassicaudata (assembly GCF_048593235.1). Taxonomy (NCBI): domain Eukaryota; kingdom Metazoa; phylum Chordata; class Mammalia; order Dasyuromorphia; family Dasyuridae; genus Sminthopsis; species Sminthopsis crassicaudata. The sequence goes on from NC_133619.1 coordinate 48,351,906, forward strand.
AAAACAAACATGAAAAAATGGAAATTAATTTATTATTCAATTTAAGATATATGTATTTATGTATGTTAATGTGCATGTTGTAAGTATACATATCTGTGTACATGTATGTTATACATGCATATTTGTATATGCATGTATTCAAGACCTTGCTGAAAGTTACAGTATATGTCAATGGCAAAGGAAACAACAGAGAATCCCCAACTCTGACTCAATTGTTTTTTCGAAGACTAAGAGACTCTGGGTTAAACTTAAACTTTAAAAAAACAAAATGCTTCATGTTCGATAGCTCCACTTCAAATATTTAGTTAAGACCAAGCACAACCTTCAGCAAGTCTACTATTGGACACAATCTAAAGGTTACAAGAGGACCCGTATATACCCTTCAGCTCATAGATCCAAAACCTAATAAGAGCATTAGTTTCAGACTAAATGTCCTAAAAATCTACCCAGTTATCCAAATGTTCTTTGCACCATCATCACTATCTCATCCTCTCAATTCAATTCAATAATTTCACAAGACCTGTGTTAAATGCCTGCTGTGTGCAAGATTACATAGAAAGTCTCTTCTTATCCTGCTTCTCTTTTTCTTTGTCTCTCTCTGTCTCTGTCTGTCTCTGTCCCTGTCTCTATGTTTGTGTCTCTCTCTGTGTCTCTGTCTTTTTGTCTGTCTGTCTGTCTGTCTGTCTGTCTCTCTCTCTCTCTCTCTCTCACACACACACACACACACACACACACACACACACACACACACACACACACACGTTTATTATCTCTTCATCCATCCACTGAACTTCACTCTTTTTTGACAAATTTCTATTTAGAGCTCTTGACATTGTGGGCAGATAGTGTGGGTTGAAACTTAAGAGCATTAGAAGAGTACTTATTTCATCCTTCCTCTCTTACCTGTGTGACCTTTGAGAAGACATTTATTTCTTTGGTCTTTTCCATCTGAAAAATGAGGGACTTTGGCTTGTGAGGTTTCTGACTACCTTTCCCATTCTAAACCTATAAGATCACAAATGCCATGAATTTAAATTCATTTCATTGTAATTCAGCCTTTTTTATTGTGTCTTCTCTTCTTGATGTCATTGGGATTTTCTTGCCATTTCCTTCTCTAGATCTTTTTACAGATGAGGAAACTGAGGCAAACAGAGTAAAGTGACTTCCCAAGATCACCCATCTAGGAAATGTCTGAGGTCACTGAATTTAGGAAGATGAGTCTTTCCGAGTCCAGATCTGGTGCTCTTTCTACTACGCCACCTTAGCTGCTCCCTTCTCATTAGTAATGAGTTAAAAATGTTTGACCTTCTCTAGCCTAAACTAGATTAGTAAATCATAAAAAGCCTGTGAATTTTAAAATAAAAAATTTATTATACATTCTAGAACCAACCTTTGTCAGGCTGCATTTTCTTTCGCAATTTTCCTGCTATTTATTTGACTCATTTCTTTTTAGAGATAAGAGGAATAATCCATTTTCTTTTCCCTTAAATGTATTATTTCAAAATAATTAAAATGTTTAAAATAGCATCCAGTGGGTATTTACTACTGTTTCTAATTCATCTCTTCCCACAGATAACAAAAAAGCTGGGGAGAAATAATATATAAGGATGGCTTAGGAAAAATAAAATAAAAGTAAATTAACTTAGAACCTCACACCTGGGGTAAATCTTTAAAAGGTAATAAAAATGGGTGGAAAAGTTGCTTTTAAGAACACCAAACACTTTTTAGCTACTTAGCAGCTATCAAGAGTAGGAAGGAAAAGTACCTTAATGTTTAATGTGTCAGAGTCACTCTGAGACTCAAAAAGTTGTTTTCCTTAACATAATGGAGTGTAAAATGAAGGAAAGGGATAAACTATCAAGCAAAAGTCTAGACAAAAATAAGATGAGGCTGGAATCCAACAAAATGTGGTACTTCTGATCAAGCCCAGCTGACAGAAAATAATTGAGGTATGTTTATCCATTAGAAGATGGCTGTTTTTCACACCCAAGTAAAAAATGGAGAAAGCATATGTTAACTCACAAATTTTTAGTACTCAATATGCACCAAGACTCACTTGAGTACAGAATACTCTCTATTACTTGTTTTATTTATTAATATTATGATTTTTTATTTATTAATATCATCATTAATATCATGATGTTTGGCTCCATGTGACCAGTTCAAGTAATGCTGAAAAGTTAGATCCAAAGGTGGAAAGCTGAAAAACATATGGTGACTCCAATCACCAAAGACTGATAATCTGTTCTTGGTGAGCTCTAAATGTTATGGTGGCAAGGTGGTGTAGTGATAAGAGAGCCAAGGTTGGAGTCAAGAAAACTCATCTTCCTTAGTTCAAATCTGGCTTCAGACACTTGATAGTTGTATGATCCTGGGGAAGTCACTTAACTCTGTTTGCCACTATTTTTTCATCTGTAAAGTGAGAAAGAAAATGACAAGTCCCTCCAGTATCTTTGCCAAGAAAACCCTACATGGAATCACAAAAAGTTGGACATAATAATAATGGTGACATATACTAGTTATGTGATAACAAGTCAATCATTCAATTCTCAGTGGCCCCGGAACTCTCAGAAACTAAAAGTTATGGAGTATTTCTGTATAAATGGAGGGACTTTGTGTTTACTAAGAGACACAACTGAAAAAAAAACTGAACTATATGAATTAGGGAGGCCATCACTGGATGTTGATGAGCAAACGGATTTTCTGTTTGTCTTTGAGGACTAGTGGTAAGGAGAAATTTCAAACTTGTTTATGGCATGCAAGAAAAGATATCACCTTTATTTTGTAAAAATATTGGTATCAAATGGAGACTGAGGGGGATTTCTTTAAAACAAGACTTTTGGAAAGCATTGGCAACTAAGAGAGAAAACTTTGTGAGGGGTTTTAATATTTAATACCCCACTGCTGCTTTGCAGCTTGAGGAAAACTTGAGTTTCTTTATTGCCAAATATTTTAGAGCTTATCTCAAATTGTGTGGACTTAAAAAATGTTTAATATCCCTAAACTGCAAAGCAAGATGAAAAAATCAACAGCTCAGGGCAATGAGGTAATTCTTTCCTTGCAAATTAAAAAAAAAACTAAATATTAAAATTTAATAGTTATTCATAAGGCTAAATAAAGTTTCCCCAAAAAATTGTTGCTGGAGATTTCATTACTCACTATCATTTAATAGACATTTCTTGTTGCCTACTGTATGTATACTTAAAAGGTTCTTGGAAGCTAGAGCTAGAAAGATACAGAATGAATCAAATAAAGATGTAGTAGATAATTCAAGGGTCAGGAAACTTGAGATGAAATGTTAGGCTTCATCCTGTTACCACAAGTATGACCACTCAGCCAAAGCATACAGTTTCTATAATATGACGATAAGGACAGTGAAAATAACCCAAGGCCCCAGATATCACACCCCCCAACTACTACACTCACTTTTCTCATGAATAGGATCATCACTCAAAGTAGAACTGGAAGGGACTTCAGAAATGATCGCATCCAATCCCATTCATTTAGTAGATGGGAAAAATGAGAATTTTTAATGATTTGACCAAGGTCATAAAGTTCACAAGTGCTTCTTAGGCAAGCCACATAACATCTATATGTGGATATAGAAGGGGACAGAAACAAAGAATGTTGTGGGGACAGATTCAGCAAGATTTGGCAGTCAAGTAGATAAATCAGGTGAGGGAGAATGAGGAGTCAAGAATAATGTTGAGATTATGAATCAAAGAAACAGGAAAGACTTTATAGTTTTGAAAGAAAAGGGTAGTTTGGAAGATGGGAGGGATTCAAAGGAAAGATTTTAATTTGGTTTTGAATGTATTAAACAATCTTTTTTTTAATCTGAACTTTTAAAAAACATTAAATGGTTATTTTTCATATGTAGTAAAAAAGAGTTTGTACAGGAAACTGCAGATTTAGGTATACAACTTGCTTTTTAAAATATATTTATTATCAAGTATAACAAATCCAACATTAAATTTGCAAAGCCATTCTACTTGTTTGTGATTCTTTCTGATCTTCTCTATTCTGCATTTTTTTGAAAAGATGCTTCAATGATTCCTTTTTTTCCTTTTTATTCTCTTCTTTTTTAGGGACTATCCTATCCCTATCTATCTTCTTCCTCTCAACATTCCTTTAAATTAAAAAGAAAAAAAAACATTTTAGTAAATATTTATAATCAAAATAAATTCTCTCATTGGCATATATATGTACATATACATACATACACATAAGTCTGTATAATGAGTCCATCAAGACGTGGATAATATGCTACATCTGGTTCTTGGACAAGTGGTTGATCATTGAAATGATCAAAGCCCTTAGGTCTTTCAAAGGTATTTTTCTTTGCAATTCTGTGGTCACTATGTAACTTAGTCTCATTGTTCTGCTCACTTCAGAATGCATCAATTCATTTAAGTCCCCAAGTTCAACAGAAACCATTCCCTTCATCATTTATAAACAGTGCAGTAGCATTATATTACATATAAATTATATGGAATGTTTTTTCAGTCATTCTCTACTGGAGTTTCCACTTGTTATAATAAAAAAGCTGATATGAATATCTGCCATATTGAAGGAAGTAGAGAAGGGTAGAGAGAGGTTGAAAAATCCAAGGGTTGGGTGGGGAAGATGATTGATGTCTCAGTCTCCTGGAGAAGATCAGAGAGAATGGGATGAAATGCACGTGGAGAGAGAATGGCCTTGGCAATCTCTTTGCCAGAGACTGAGGGAGGGGAGGGACTAGAAAGTTTAAAAAATCAAAAGTTTAAAGATGAAGAAAAGGGAAGGAGAGGAAGTTCACAATGAATAAGTTCAAGTTTTTCAGCAAAGTCCTCAGTTGAAAGAGATGGGGGAGAGAAGCCATGAAAGGTTTGAGGAGGAAACCTATTTCAACTCCCTTCTATAGGGAATGAGACATAAAACCAATGAGGGTGTATTAGAAGGATTGTCTTGTCACAGTGAAGGTTCATTTGAGGCCGGATTGCATGAATTTATAATGGACCCAAGTCAGCAGTATTGTGAGACTTTCTCCAGCCTCTTTCAGACACAGGTGAGTATATTTTAAGGAAAAGAGAGTTAAGAAAAAGGAAAATATAGGGAGAATACAGGGAATGTAGAAGACCCCAAAGAAGAGCTTAAAAGGTATTCCCCTGAGTTAGCATGGATTTAGAACTCAAACAAAGACAGTATGATACTTGGAAACAGAGGTAAGTCTGGAGTCGGGGTTTGAGTTTCCTTCTGATGTTTAGTTGGAAGTCATTTCAACCTCCCAGGGCTTCTTTTTTCTCCTCTGTAAAATGGGAGGGTTGGAGTAGTTGACCTTTGAGGTCTCTTGCATGGTTATACCTATGATTCTATGAGCTCAGAAGTCAAACAGTCTGACCTCTTCATTTTAAAGAGGAGAAAACCTGAGAAATCATTTACCTATAATTCTTCCTGTTTGTTACCTGAAGTCGACAAGGTCAGGCAAGTTCCCGAAAGCTTTGGAACAGCACCACTTAATGATATACAAATCCTGAAAGAGCTTATTTAGCACTGAGTGGAGGATAATGCTCAAATTGTTTTTATTATCTTTACTGCAAAATATTTTAATGTCATGCACCACTCCAACAGAAGAGTAAGCATATTCAATTCAGTTGAGCAAATAATAAGATTAGAAAATAAGGGTGCCATATTTGTACAGTTGGAAAGAAATGTCACCTCCTAGATAGTATAATGAACTGAGGATCAGACTGCGTGGCAATGTCTCCAGAATGTACCACTGATTCCCTGCCAAACCGTGACTCCTCACCTGCCCCAAACTGCACTATTTGTCACCACACAGGCAATCACACAGATTACTACACGAGCTGGGAAGTATTTGCACAGATTGCTAATGCTTTGCAGTGGCCAAGCCAACTACAAATCACTAGCATTCCCAGACAGATTCCACTGTGATGGCAAAACCACTGACTGGAAGTTCATCTTTAAAGAAAAGTTTTTGCAGAGGTTTTCAGAGGCTGCAGAGGCCTTCAGGTCTGACTGCTTCATTTTGCAAATGAGGTAATCAAGGTCCAGTGCAGGTATGGTTTTCCCAAGGATGCCCAGGCAAGTGGCAGAGACATCGAATCCACAGTTCTTTCTACTGCATCATATCACCTTTTGTTATAACCCAAACTCTACCTCTTTAGTCCACAGCCATTCTGAGCTACAAACTAGAGGAATATAAAGGGCAGAGACTGGTTTTGTTTTACCTTGTTTTGTTTTGTCTTTGTATCTTTAGCATCTAACATTACACCTCAAACAATTCTTATTGGGTTGAATCATACTGGATTATGTAATTTTCCTCTCTCTTCTTTTGCAGTAGATTTCTATAATCACAAACATAGAGCAACTTGATGCAAATTTGAAATCTTCATTTATAGTTCCTTCATATATTTTATGACTCTCCTATTTTGTACCCCCAACTGGTTCCTTTGGTGAAAAATATCAAATTGGTCACCAACCACCAGAAATGACCAATTTGAGCACCCCAAATTTCATGTGCTGCCCAATAAATGCCTTGGCCTATTCTGCAAGACCCTGTTTACTCCTAAAATTAAAAATACACCATAAATAAAAAGCAACATTATTGCTTTTAGAAATAACAAGACATACGGCTTCTCACCAACTTCTGCAGCAATTTTTAAAGTTAGGCCATAAAATTTTCATGGCTGCTTCAAACCACTAGAGTGTGTATAATGGAATAAAGTAGTATGTGATGGTGAAAATTATTGAGATTATGTCAGTAATTCAGCTTAAATCTCACCTTAGAGAAAAGGTCAAGGAGGGGACAGATGGTGGTAGAAATACCTTTTTTAAAATTTTTTTCTTCTAATTATCTCTTCAGAAACATGAATATAAATTTCATCTCTCACATGAGATCTTTTCTGATACTCCCAGTTGTTATCTATCCAAATTGCCCCGCATTGACTTTGTATATATTTTGCATTAACTTATTCTTTACTATAGATTTTGTTGGCATTTTATCCACTCTGTCATCTAAATATTTTTTGACCATTTATACCTTGGATAGGGAGCCCATTTGTTTACATTTATGTTTTATTAATTGTATATATTTAAGAAAATGATGGAGAAATTAAGAAATTGGATTAAATTTCAAAGTATATCATTTGCACATTTTTGAGAGCCCAGTTGTTGGATATTTGCCAGCACAGCCCTGTTAAGCCCAATCTCCCTGTTTAGATCCTTTTTTCCTGTGGCACCATCATTCTCCCTATTTCCCAGGTTTGCATCTTCTCTAAGTCACCCTACATCCTTGTGGGCAAACTCTTTCCAAAATGGAAAAAAAAAGTCAGTAGTCTCTGAAGATTTATTCTATGAATCGAAATGTGACTTTACAAGACTATGGTCATGCTCATTCTACTGACACTAGTAGGATACAGTGACAACCCCCAAAAGTGGCTACACTATTATAGCTGAGACTCCCAAGCACCACACTGTCCCAGCATCCTGATTCCTTATGTTCTTACTCTTTCACATGCAACTATTTACAGCAGATTTACTACTAATTCACTTACTTCCTCTCTCTTCCCTACAAGAGGCCTGTGTAGTTAAATATTTAACAATCAATTTTCAAAAAAATACATAAACAGCACATTTAAAAATTAATCAGCCTCCATTAACATGTTATTCATCATTTAAAATACAGAAGAATGAAGAAAACTGTCCAAAAAGTCAAGCCCAGACTTGCTGATTTCTAAGGTGAGAGAATTGTATTGGATAAAAGCTCCATGTTGTTTTTTGTAGTTGATTACATATCCAATACATTCACCTATGGGCCCTATTTTGGAGATTACTGCTCTCTGAAATAGTTTAGACAAAAGATTTTCATTTGCTGGATGCGAGAATGAAAGCAAGTGTTTCTTGGACCAAACAATTTGATCAAATCCATGGTATTTTTGTGTTCACAAGTGAGGAAGTAAAATAGCCTAGTGTTCCAAGAGTCTCCAAGGATACTGTGAAGAAGAATTTTTTTTAAAAAATGTTTGTCTGAATTTCATTTCTAAAATTCTTCTGGCAATCTCTTCCATTTGTTATATGCATTTGATCACCTTTTCTACTGCCCACGCATTTCTCCCATTAGAACACCTTCTTCTCTTAAACTAGTTCTAAAAACTACCTAAATATTATTCTCAGCAAGAGAGAGGGAGAAGAAAGGAAGGGATGGATGAAGGAAGGAAGGAAAGAAGGAAGAGAGAGAGGGAGGGAAAGAAAGAGAGGGAAGGATGGAGGGAGAGAAAGAGACAGGGAAGAACGAGGAAGAGAGGGAGGATGGTAAAAAGGAATAAAGGAAGGGAGAGGGGGAAGAAGGTAAGGAGATAGGACAGAGAGAGGGATTAAGGAAGAAAAGGGAAGGAAGGAAGGAAAAGAAGGAGGGAGAAAGGAAGGAAGGAATAAAGGGAGGAAGGGAGAAAGGAAAGAAGGAAGGAAGGAAGGAAGAGAGGGAGGGAAAGAGAGAGGGATGGATGGAGGCAGAGAAAGAGACAGGGAAGAACGAGGAAGAGAGGGAGGATGGTAAAAAGGAATAAAGGAAGGGATAGGGGGAAAAGGTAGGAAAAGGAGGAAGAGAAAGAGGGAAAGAGGAAGGGAGGAAGGAAGGGAGATAGGGAATGTTGGAGAAGGAAGAGAGGGAGGAAGGAAGGGATGAAAGAAGGAAGGAAGGGAGGGAGGAAGAGAGAAGGAAGAAAGGAAGGAAGGAAGGGAAAGAAGAATGAAAAAGAGGGAGGAAGGAAGGAAGGAAGAAAAATTGATTCCTGCCTCTATACCATTACACACACACACACACACACTTACACACACACACACACACACACACACACACACACACACACACACAATCACATACCATGTACACATGCAACAATACATAATGTGTAGTGAGAAAGCACTTGATTGACTGGGATACAAAAGATGTTGCCATTCTTGGTTCTATCTCCAATTCATTTTGTGAATATGAACAAGTCATCATGTCTCTTTGAGTTTCACATTTCACTTTTTTAAAATAAAGGGTCTATTGCATTCCTTTGGCATTAAAGGGCTTATCACATTTTGAATATCAACTTTGAATTTAGATTCCAAAAAAAGGTGCCCCTTGGTGAGTATGGATGGATGATCAAAGTCACCAAGGAGCTGGGATTTCAAGCCTTGCATGTGCCCTTGGTGATGACTTCTTTGTTCTAAAGAAGTTTAGGAAATATCTTTCAAAAACTCAAGAAGAATAGAGACTGACAATAAAGCATTTCCAAGCTGAGAAAGAAGCTAGCTGAAATAACTGCATAGAATGTACCTATCAGACAGAAAACCAAACTTCCACATGACTGGCACTTCTGAACCGTGCTATTGACATGCAAAGAGCTCTAAAATTCTCGGTGATATTCCATCTATATCACAAAACAATAACATATGGAGGTATGGCATATTCCCTTCTCCCTGTCAATCAGACAGAAAGAAAAAAAAGCAAAAGTGAAAAGCCCTCTCTGAATTATCCATAGAGCAATAAATTTATTACCAGTTACCTGCTGCGTAATATTTATTTACAGTAAACTAAAAAAAAGTCTATGTCAACTTTCCCCAAGGGTTTCCCAAGGAGGGTAACAGACACTTTCCTTTAAAGACACAAAGCATCACCTGTAGGGCTTATAAGAAAACAACATTCTGGGTACTGATGACAGCAGGCAAAAACATATTTGCTTTAAATGATTACAAGTCAAACACTGGCACATCAAAATATTTGAACAGTTTCATACCTTCACCCCAAGCTGAGACGCATCAGCAAGCTCACTATGTGGCATTTATGCATATGTTTATTCCCTTCTTTGCTTTCAAGAATCCTGAAGAGTTATTTGTAAAATGAGGGAGAGGGGTTAGATTGGATGATCTTGGAGGTTTCTTTCTGTTCTATTGCTCTATGACAGTATACATAATTATATCTCAGATTATGCCATGTGTATGGTCTTAATAAAGCTGGCGCATAAGTAGAATTTTGATAAATTGGATCAAATGCACTAGGAAAATTCAAGGTTTAATGCAATCCTAAATTAAGACCTTCAGAAAAATAAGTCACTCATTTATTTACTTGTTTTAAAAGTTCAAGCTTACAATTAAAAAACAAGATTTTTTGAATGTTTACTCTATGCAAGACACCAGGTTGGGCACTCTAAGGAGAGGTAAGGCAGGGAGTAGGATACAGAAATATATGGATGACCAAAACTAAAACTTACAGCTGCACCAAGTTTTAGGATACACAATCTATAATATGTGTTCTACCGGAGTTTATATTCTAGTTGAGTGATAAAGCATAACTGTGAGAAACTCTAAATAGCTTTCTTTAAAAATCAATCACTTCTTCAGTGTGGGCGGGCTTTTACCAACGTATATTGTCTTTCTATACTTTGGTAGATAAACTTTGTGTACTTCTCTGAATGAAAATATATTATCCTTTGAGCAATCTTAGGGTAATGTTCAAATTTAATCAGGCTTGTCTTTAGTCCTCAGCTGCTTTCTCAACTACTATGGCCTTCTAAACTTGGGATTCCCCGGTGCTCTGTGGACCTGACTGACGTGTTCCTCCTCAAATCTCCGTCTTAAGGAACGGGCTAAATATCTTTCAGTACTTTCCCTGCTTCACTTCAAACTATGCTTCAGCTACTTTCACATCCTGAGACCTTCTCACCCTGAAAGATCCTTCAACCCTGTAATCCCCTTCTCTCAGGAGTAAGCTCCTCCCAGAACCTTCCCTTTGATGGAGAATTCAGTCTACCCATCTTTCATTCTTATTCCAGCTCCTCTTTCCTGAACTCTCTTAATTCTAGTATCTCTCTGTTTATTTCTGTTATTGTTGTTCAGTCATTTAAGCTGTATCCAACTCTGCATGTTTCTACACAAAAAATACTGAAGAAGCTTGTTATTTCCTTCTCCAGCTCCTTTTACAGATGAGGAAACTGAGGCAATCAGGTGCAAGTGACTTGTTCCTATAAGTGTCTGAAGCTGGATTTGAACTCATGAAAATGAATCTTCCTGATTCTAAGCTTTATCCATTGTGCCTTCTAGTTGCCTCAACCATTTACATTAAGGGATAGAAATCAGAATTATAGCTAGAACTTAAAAATTATTTCCCCTAGACTTACAACATTAGGGATGGAGAGGGAAAGGATAACTATAGTTATGGTTCAGGAAAGCAAAGCGGCTAGCATGATGGTCCCACTACTGCACCTCTCTTGGAGGGAATCAGAGTCACTGGTAGAGAGAAAAGGTTGGAGGAGATACTAGAAATAATTATTCATGCTTACCTGTGTGCCTCGTACACATACGTACAAAGAACTGTTTGTAGGTGTGTGTATACACCTGAGCAATAGACATTTTTCACTCACTAAGTCTTTTCTGTATGGATGCTCATGTTCATCTCCTCTGAATAATTACAGATCTCTTCCAACAGGTTCTGCAGTGTTACAGGGCTTGATATAATCAACACATGTCTTCCACAAATGAAAGCATCTGGATGACCTAATTATCCACAGAGAATACCTCTTTCATTTGAACTCTGCCCTGAATCTTCATCCCAGTAAATTTTGACAAACACATTTCCCTGTTTTATGCTTCATTTGCTATTTATGGCCAGAGAGGTTATTGATTGGGCTTCTCCATTTTTTTTCTTTCAAAAAATCTTGAATGATTTTAATGTAGAGATGGGAGAAAACTTGCAAAAATCCATGCAATAATGTTTTGTTCTATCAAACCAAATTCATTTTCAATTATCTATAAATGATCTTATATTCTCCACATTTTTTCAGTTAATTATGAAATAAGGAAGATGAAACCCTCTGCGAATTATTCCTTGTTAAAAGGCCTCTGTGTCCTATTTTAAGGCGTCATTCTCATGCAGAAGTGACCCTGAGCTCTTGAAGTCAAGACTAATGTAACTGAGGAAGTTTCTGCAATGCTAGAAAAACTTCAGGTGTGACCCTGGCAATATGTCAAATCCATTTTCTTAGGAAAAATAATTATCTATAAGAGACATACAACCTGGGAATGTAATTTGGGGGGCCATAGCAATTCATGAAATAAAAGATAAAATTGTCCTTAGTCCTGAGCAAGGGTGCTATGGAGCTCAGATGAGATAATGGATATAATATACTTTATAGGTTTTAAAGTGTTGCAAATATTCTTATTCATTATTATTATAATCCTATAGTCCCTTCACTTTCTGAGTCTTCTCCTGCCTTCCTGCAGTAACAGGGATGTGCTACAGAATGTTTAACAACCAGGTTGAAGTAAAATTTATACATATATACTTGTAGATTTATTCAACACTATTAACACTTTATTTATTAAGTCTAGGCAATCAATAAAACAATCAAGTCCTGAATTGCAATGATTAATGATTTCTGAGATATAATGAAAATTTAATAATCAACTTTTGCAAACCAGTTAATTATGATACCCCAATCATAAGCAAGTCTTCTCTTTCAGTAATGATGGATGTTAATGTCATATGAAAGACATCAGAGGGTTCTAAGAATTATTCAATTTACATGTATGTACTGTAACACATGTAAAATGTATGGGATTGCCTGTCATCTAGGGGAAGGAGGAGAGGGAGGGAGGGGAAAATTTGGGAAAATGAATATAAGGGATAATGTTATAAAAAATTACTCATGCATATGTACTGTCAAAAAAATTTATAATTATAAAATTAAAAAAATTACATGTATGTATATTAGTTCTTAGCCTGAGATCCATGGCTTCCCATAAACACATGAATAGATTTGGGGGGGGTGAACTCATATGGGGAAAAAAAGGATATATTTGTCTTCATTGCCCCCTAATTGAATTTCATCATTTCCTTAAATTATGAATGTTGTCCCCTCAAAAAAACAATCATTTCAAGAAGAGGTCCATAGACCCTACCAAACTGCAAATGTAGCTTATCACACACACACACACACACACACACATACACACACATCCCTATCTACATAATAAGTATTGAATAGGAATTTACATATGTCACAGGCTTCAATGTGCACCAGGCCATGAGCAATTCATTTGTGAGGCTGAACTGATAGCATAAACCACAAGAAAAGATTCAGGGAAGTTTATGGGTGCTAGCAGTTACCTCCAAGTAAATTACGGCTGTGTATTCATTCTAGGACATTTACTACTTTCGCCTATAAATACAATTAATGTCCTGGATTTATTTTCAAAGCACAAGATGTAGTTATAATTTTATCTTAAGGCTTTTCAAGGAGAAACATATATACCAGCATTGAAGGATTTTCTTCTGGTTTACTGAGGAGCTCAAGCAACATCTTCATTTTCTTTTTAGATTAGATTTTTGTATCCGATTCAATTTTGCTCTGGAGTACAAAAGATTCTTGTTTAAAGAATTTTTAATAAAGGGTAGATGATTAATCACTTATTTTTTCTTTCTTCATTCCAAAAAGATCTGCCTTTTCTCCCTAAATGAAATTAGACTCCAGCCAGAATATTAAAAATGGAGGATGCTAAGAAAGATAAATTAATAAATAGATGGATAGATAGATAACCCATTCAAGATTCATTAGCATAACATCCTAAGTTCATAAATTTGGAGCTAGAAAGTACTTTAACGCCAGTTAGGTTAGTCTAAGCCCTTCATTTTATATAATGAGGAAAGTGAGATTATAAGAAGTTGAATGAATTGCCTAGGATCATACAGTTAGTAAATATCTGAAGTCAGTCAATAATCATTTATCACAAGTCAGCCTAGAACTATATTGATGCTGGAAAGGATATGAACCCAGTTTTTCCTGATCCCAAGTCTAACTATGTCATAATCAAAAATTATATTAAAATTACTCACAAAGTGAAAAAAAGGGCAGCTTCTAGAAGTCATCAGATCATAGATTTAGATCTGGAAGGAACCTTACAGGTCATTTTTTTTTAATTTCTCATTTTCCATATGAGGAAACTGAGGCACAGAAAGTTTAAATGACTTGTCTGGAATCACAGAGCTAGTATATATTTGAGGCCAAATTTTTATCAAAGACTTCCTGATTCAAGTCCAACTACATCATAATTGTCAATGGCATGGAAATAACAAACAAAAAAGAGGATTCACAGGATATGATAGTCTATCAGAAGACCCAAGAATTCTTCAGGTTCAGTTCAAAGTGTGGTTGAATAAGAGATATAACTGCTTCTGATTTCTTTGTCGTTTTTCAGTCTTTTCTAACTAAGGAAAACTATTTCTCATTTTCAGCATTTGAAGATAAGCAGAACACATGAGTGATGAATCCTTCTGCTTTTCCCCCACTGCACTCTCTCTCGGTCTTTCATCCTCTCAATTCCACACCATCATGCTATTCACTGAGGTATTCCATCATGTAGGGGAGGAAAGACAGCGCAGGTGGGCAATGGGTCCATCAAGCAGTCAATGGACCATGGAAGCAAGCCGCAGATCTGGTACTTAAGCACACAAACAAAAACCACATGGCAGTAAATTACTGTCATTACTTGAGGAAAGTTCTCTGGACTGTGCCGGATTGCCCGTGCAATAATAATTACGATGCAAACAAAGTAATCATTAAACAAACACTGGGACTTTTGTAGGCTTTTGCAAAATGCTTATTTTTACATCTGATACCCATGAACAACAGAGGAATACCAATATGGGCATAGGTATGCTAGCTCACGTCCAGTACTTGGAATTCAATAGGCATTACTGGTCTACATTTGGCCCAATTCAAATATCCCCTTCCTGCCAAAGCATATTTTTCCCGTGTTTGTATTTTAATAACTGGTAAAATCAGGAAATAACCAATAACCAAGGCAGCCTTTGGGATAGTTTTTGGTTTGAATACAGCCAAAGTGTAGAATGTGAAGCCTTTGATTTATGTCATCCTCCCATTATCTCAACTGAATGTATTTGAAGTTGTCCACCCTTGGCTTTTTCTTTTTAAATTAATTTGTATAGATATAGTCAAGGAAGAAAAAATAAATAAAGGATAAACAAAATTTAGAATATGAATTCTTAAGTTGGGACTTAAAAGAAAAAACTATTCACAAAAATAATATACAATTTTAGAGATAAAAGGATGTGTAATAATGATCATCTCATCCAATCACTTCATTTTACAGATGAGAACAATGAGTCTTAGGGAGACAAAGTAACTTGTACAAGGTAACAGAGCAAAGATACAATGGAAATTCTGGTCATCCAAACTGAATTTTTTTTTCCTTATACTACATTATGCTTATCTAAAGATGTACAAAGATACCTAAAATTCCTTTTAAAAAATTTAAAAGGTGAAATATTTTATTGTCTTTACTAAGAAATTAATACCTGGATCTGATAACTCACATCCAATAAATCTTTAAAGTTAAAATAATTTGTTACTCTGAAAAAGAATGGTTTTTGGTAAACCCTTCATTTCACATAAATTATTAAGAATTTCTTAGCCTCCTACTTTATGTCAGGCACTGTGCTGGATGTTGGGGATTCAAATAAAAAAGGGAAACAGTCTCTACCTTGAGGAAGCTTATATTACAACAAAAGAGAGAGCATGTATGTCAGAGATAGAGAGAACATCAATGTATCATAGGCCAATATACCCTGGTAAGACCCCACTTGTGGACTTCCTAGAAGATCTCCAGGAAATAAAGTAAAGCAGGGTTTATAAATCAATTTGAATTCATTCATTCAACAGAGTTACTATGTTATGGTTTCCTTTTCTTTTCTTTTTTTTTAATTTGGAGGAGGTGAGGATATGCTCAGACCTATATTTTATGAAGCTCACTTAGGAAGTTGTATAGAAAATACATTGGAGTGGGGAGAGACTCAAGACAGGGATAGTAATTGGGAGAATATTGTCTTCATCAAAAAGAAAGATGATAATGCCCATTATTGCCACTATTATTCAATATTGTACTAGAAATGTAGGCTTTAGCAATAAGAAAAGATAAGGAAATTAAAGGAATTAGAGTAGGCAAGGAGGAGATAAAACTATCACTCTTTGTTGATGGTAAATTTAGAGAGTCCTAGAGAATAAACCAAAAGAATTACTTAAAACAATTAATAGCTTTAGCAAAGTTGCAGGTTATAAAATAAACCCACACAAATGATCAGCATTTCTATGTGTTACTAACAAATCCCAGCAGGAAGAGATGGAAAGGGAAATTCCATCTAAAATAACTGTGGGCAAAATAAAATATTTGGGTATTTATCTACAAAACAAAGACATACAACTATATGAACACAACTGCAGAATCCTTTTAATATGAATAAAGTCAGATCTAAATAACTAGAAAAATATTAATTGCTCATAGGCAGGTCAAGCTAATAAAAATGACAATTCTATATAAATTAGTCCACTTGTTCAGAGTCATGCTAACTAAACTGCAAAAAACTTATAGAGCTAGAAAAAAGAATAACTAAATTCTTGTGGGAAAAGAAAAGGTCAAGAATATAAAGGGAATTAATGGGAAAAACTGCAAAGGATCGTGGCCTAAAAGGTCTAAAAATCTATCATAAAGCAGCAGTTATCAAAACCATCTGGTACTGACTAAGAAACAGAGTGGTGGATCAGTGGAATAGGTTAGATATACCTAACACAATAACAAATGACTATAGTAATCTATTGTTTGTTAAACCCAAAGACTCCAGCTTCTGGCATAAGAACCCACTATTTGACAAAAATGTCTTGGAACACTGGAAAATAATATGTCAGAAAATTGAAACAGACCTACATCTTATATACCTCATTCCAAAGTAAGGCCAAAATGGGTATATGATTTAGGCATAACGTGTGGTACTATAAATAAATTAGGAGAGTAAGAGATAGTTTGCCTATCAGATCTTTGGTGAAGGGAGGAATTTATGAACAAAGAAGAACTAGAGAACATTATGAAATACAAAATAGATAACTTTGATTACATTAAATTAAAAAGTTTTTCCACAAAGAAAATCAATGTAACCAACCAGCAGAAAGCTGGGAAATAATTTTTATATAGTGTTTCTGATAAGAGTTTCATTTCTAAAATATAAAAAGAACTGACTCAAATGTATAGGAATTCAAGCCATTCCCCAACTGATAAGTGGTCAAAGGGTATGAACAGATAATTTTCAGATAAAATCAAAGCCATCTATAGTCATATGAAAAAATACTCTAAATAACTTTTGATTAGGTGTAGAGGGCCTGAACTCTGAAAAGGTGGAGACTGAATGTAAATTGACACATGCTATGTTCATTTCGTTTTCTACTGTTTTTTTTCCTACTGTTTTTTTTTCTCATGTTTTTTTTTTCCCTTTTGTTTTGATTTTTCTCTCCCAACATGATTCATATAACAATATGTAAAAATGAATGTAATATATAACCAAAAATGTTAAACATTTTTACATGTGTGTAACTTTGGATCTGAATGAGTAGTCCAAGAAATATACCATCACCACCAGGATACACTTTATCTGCCTATATATCACTATTTTCTTTTAAAAGAAGAATAAGACAGTTTACAAATTTTTATCATCATTATTTTGTAATTACTTCTTTCTTTCTCCTTTATGATTTTATTTTCACTGAAAGTCATTAAAAAAGACTCTACTCTCATACCACATATTTCACCTTTTGAAGATGGAAAAAAATCAGAGATCCCAAGAGAGAGAGGTAAATGGTAACCATTTGGATATCACTGTGACCAGGAATTGTGATTTGGGGATTTCACTGTGAGTTGTTAAGCTAAAAGGGAATGTATTGAATAAAAGGAGGAAAGTAGCTAAAATGTTTAGGGGGAAGGAGGATAGCATTATTTCTTAAAATATAAAGAAATTTAGGAACAAGAAGAGAAAGCTATAGTGGGAAGAATACTGTTTAAGACTAAAGGAGGAACAACCAAGA
This sequence comes from Sminthopsis crassicaudata, assembly GCF_048593235.1. NCBI lineage: Eukaryota > Metazoa > Chordata > Mammalia > Dasyuromorphia > Dasyuridae > Sminthopsis > Sminthopsis crassicaudata. Next base: position 48,369,818 of record NC_133619.1, read on the forward strand.
TGGTATAGTAAAGAAAGCACTCCGCTGAGCTCTTCCAGCATTCTTATCCAAATAACTTTAAAAATAATGTTCTAAATTAATTTATGGAGTATCAAAAATGTCAAAGGGAGACATTCTTCCAGCCCAAGATAACTTAGGAGGTCAGACAGATAGATCTGTAACTCATGGGAACAGAAGCTGACCTGAAACACGTGGATGAAACACTGGTGATAGATTGAGGTTGTGACAACATAAATAACAGCAAATTTAGGAGTTCTTAAACCAGGGTCAATAGGGGACCTAACAAATAATCAGAAAGATGTTACAGGAAACCCTGATGCTAGCTCCAGATGCAAGAACATTCTCTATTTGACAATTTCATTGCCTGAGCCAATTTCTGGAACATAGTTCGAAAGCAGAAAAGAGAACTTTTTGGTCAAGAGGGAAAAAAGGTCCTGAGGGACAATATTGCTTTTGGTCACAAGAAATCAGGAACCCTAATGGGTATCACTTCTGATACTTCTTGGATAAGGACAGAATATTGACCAGTTCTGAAAAGGGCAGGGCAAAAAAGCCTTAAACTTGAGACAGTGCTCTTTCCCAACCCATATACACTGAAAACAGCACAATTTTAATAAAAATTTCAGAATCAACAATTTGAAGAAATGAGCAAAAAATAAGAGAACATGAGCATTAAAAGCTACTATGATGACTGAGAAAATCAAAACACAAATAAAGGTGACAAAAACAAAGTCAAATAACTACAAGCAAATCCTCAAATCCAAACAATCCTAACAAGAATTCTGAGAAGAGTTAAAAATGTTATTTGAAAAATCAAATAAGATTGACAGGGGAAAATAGATACAGAAATAAAATCAAAGGAAGAAAATTATTAAAAGACAATTACCAGCTTGATTAAAAGAGGCAAAAAATACAGAAGAAAGTAAGATCTTAAAAACAGAGTTTGACTAGGTCTATATCTCAAAGATGTCCTGCTGGAACTCTGTCTTCCCAAAAATCAGCCGGAGTCAGGATCACTAAAGGTTTTATTCTTGATCTTTTACGGTCAAGGCCAGGGGCTTAGGCCTAGCTACCTCACGCACACCTTCCTCCCTCAAACGCCCGGAGAGACTGACCCCGAGTCTATGTCTCAATTCCTCTTCCTCCTCCTCCTCCTCCCACACAAGTCACTTCCCCTCTTTGTCCCACTAATCAAGTCAGCACAGAACAGCTGGGGACGGTCAACCTTCAAACAAGTTAATAGGGAACTGTCCAATTGGCAATTAGTCTCATGTGCTTCATTATCCAAGTGCATTGCTCAGTTCTAGCTCTTTACAATGTCCCCCCCCCAAAAAAAAAGAAAAGAAATATTTGTACAAAAATATTTAGAGCAACTCTTTTTATGATGCCTATGAATTAGAAATTGAAGGGATGCCCATCAATTGGGGAATGGTTAAACAAGCCATGGATAATGATTGTAATGGATTATTATTATTGTGCTATAAGAAATGACAAGAAGGATGATTTCAAAAAACCTGAAAAGACTTATATTAACTGATACTTAGTGAAAGAAACAGAATCAAGAGGATGTTTTACACAGCAACAGCTACATTATTTAATAAATAATTGTGAATGACTTATTCTCAGCAATACAATTATCCAAGACAATCCTAAGGGACTAATTATGAAGCATACTATCCAACTCAAGAGAAAGAATTGATATTTTTAATAAAGACTGAAACATGCTATTTTACATTCTTTCTTTTTTTTCTTTTATTTGAGTCTTTTTGTAAAAAATGACTGATACAGAAGTGTTTTAGATAATTATATATGTATAACCTATATTTGATTGTTTACCATTTCAGAGAGGGGAAAGCAATAAAGGAGGAGAGGAATAAAATTTGAATTTTAAAAGTATAAATAAAAAATATTTTTTAAATTAAAAATAACAGTTAGCCTAATGGTAAAAAGTACAAAAAATACTTATGAAAATATCTGCTTGAAAAACAGAATTGGAGAAATAGAAAAATGGATACAAAAGCTTACTGAGAAAAGTGATCCCTTAAATTGAACAAGTTAAAGCTAATGACATGGGACATCAACAAACAAAACAAAATCAAAAGAGAATATGAAATATCTCACCAGAAAACATTTGATCTGGAAAATGGATCAAGGAGAGTTAATTTAAAAATTATTACACTACTCAAAAGGCATGATAAAAGAAAAAGCCTAGACATCATTTTTCAAAAAATTATCAAGAATTACTGCACCCACATCTAGATCCAAAGGATAATATAAAAACTGAAAAAAAAAATCATACATCACCTTCTGAAAGATAATCCAAAATGTAAACTCACAGAAATACTATACTCGAATTCCAAAGTTCCCAGGCAAAGAGAAAGTACTTCAAACAGGCCAAAATAAACCATAAGAACACCATGGAACCACAATCAGTATCACACAAGATTTAGCAGCAACCACATTAAAAGAGTAGAGCGCTGCTAATATGATATTCCAAAAAGACTAAAGAACTGTTATTACAAAGAAGAATAATCTATCCAACAAACTTAATATAATCCCTTAAGGGAAAAATGGATATTTAATCAAATAGAGGACTTTTAAGCATTTCTGATGAAATGACCAAAGCTGAATAGAAAATGCTCCTTCAAGTACAAGTTCAAGGGAAACATAAAAGGTAACTAAAGGACTCAATAAGGTTAAACTAAATACCTTTCTACATAAGAAAACGAAACACATAAATTCTAAGTATTTCATCATTATTAGGGCAGTTAGAAGGATTCCACAAAAAAAAAAAAAAAAAAAGCAGATTCAGGGTACAAAAATCAATTATATTAGGATGATATAAAAATGGAAAGGCAAAAAAGAGGGATGCTGTGGGGAATGGGGCAGGAGGGAGGCACAAAAGCAAGAATTTTTACAATGAAGGAGAAAAAGCTGAGAGTTGGGGGCAGCTAGGTGGAGCAGTGGATAGAGCATCAGCCTTGAATTCAGGAGGACCAGAGTTCAAATCTGGTCTCAGACACTTAACACTTCCTAGCTGTGTGACCCTGGGCAAGTCACTTAACCCCTCAGGGGGAAAAAAACTGATGGTTGGCAGACAATACTTAAATATCAGTTACATCTAAATTGGTTTAAAAAGAAGGGGAGTATATGTATTCAACCACATATACACATCCTCAACTGGTAATAAATAACTGTCTTAACCAACCAAGAAATAGAAGTAAAAAAGGTTAAAGAAGAAGGGGAAGATAATAAAAGGTACAACAGATAAAAGAAGGTAGTGCTCAGATGCAAAACAACTTTAGAGAAATACAGGACTGAAAGAGAGAGAAGGATAAACAGAAAGAAAATAGGATGGAAGTAAATGCAAAGTCAGCAACATAACTGTGGATGTTATGGGGTGGGGGGAGATGAAGAGACCTATAAAAATGAAGTAGATAACAGAATGCATTAAAAACCAGAATCCAACAACATATTGTTTACAAAACGATATACTTGAAACTGAAATATACAGAGATAAAAATAAAGCATTAAATCAGAAACTTTTATGCAACTAAAATGTAAAAGGCAAGAGTACTCAGCTAAAGCAAAAATAGATCTAATTAAAAGGGATAAATAGAGAAATATCTTGCTAAAAAAGCACCATGAATAATGAAGTTATATCAATACTAAATATATTTGTACCAAATAGTATAGTGTCCAAATTATTTTTAAAGTTGGGAAAGAAAAGGTTTTATGTTCCTTAACATATAAAATAACTGTCAAATTGCTTGCCTTCTCAAGGAAGGGAGTGAGGAAGAAAGAAAGAAGATATTTTGGAACTCAAATATATTTTTTAAATGTTAAAAATATTTACATATTGTAAGGGCCCTTTAAATGGGCGGACACAGCGCATCATTGAGGCCCGGAAGTAATTTCTGTGGATGTTGGGACTGCCCTTGGGCGGGATCCTGGCCATATTGAGATAGCTTCGTAATGGGTGACTCTCTCGCTGATTGGCTGTGTGTGTGACCTCACAGGCCCTATATAAGCCCACTGCAGGCAGCAACTGCCCTCTTTAACCTCCTGCTGTTCACCCTGGCTCCTAGCCTGGGTGGCCAAGCCAAGATGGGTAGCCGAAAGAGGTAAGGATTTTGGTAGTGAACACGTGGGTCTTCTGACCAGGTGTTCACTTGGGAACCAACAAGTCAGGGCATCAGCTAGGGCATTATGTGAGTAGGTATAATAAAGGCTTTTAAGATTACACGTGGTTGTTCTTGAGTGCGCTACCGGTTACTAAGCTATAGATTCAAGAGATTGTGGCCAGAGACCTTAGAAGGCCTCAGAGGAGGCGAGCCGGGTAGAGCTCACACTGCAAAGGACAGTGGTCAAAGGTGCTCTGGTGGGTCTAGGACAGACTAGTAACTGTAACTGCCAGGAGAGCACGTTACAAATGACGCTCAACGTGGACACATCAGGAATTATCAGGTTTTGAAAATATTTAATATTCAGAATAAAGATTCTGAAAGATCCGGTAGAAACGCCACTTAGGAGGGAAGACAGAGAAGCAATATGGACCCAGGTAACTCTGGGATCAGGCTCAAGGACACAGCTGAACATAATGCTTATTATATAAAGAGGTTAAAGAGCCAGATGGAAGATCTTTTAACAAAGATCACCACTGAAGAACAGCAGGAAGCTTGTAATCAAGCTCCACAAAGGCTATCCCCACACCCAGTAAATAGAGCTAGGAGAGGGAGCAACCTAGAGCTAATGCGATTGTATGACAGTATAGAGTATAAAATGCCACAGCAAGAGTTGCTGGAATTGCAGGTTAAACTACAGATGGAGATAGAGAAAGAAGAAAAAGCTAGGTTACTACAGATAGAACAGGAAGAGTTCAAACCAGTGGCAGAAACTAAGGAAGGAAATAAACGAATCACATGGACTTCAGTTGTAGAAATTCTTCTTAGCATTTTGTTGGTTTACCTCCTGCATTGTTGTTTTAAGGAATTTATTGATTACTCTTTCATTGAGAAGAAGTTTAGTTCTTTTTATGTGCAAAGCTCAGGTTTGATTTTAAATCAGCCTTTGGGGGATTTTCCAATTCTTCTTCCCTCAGCCTCACCTTCTTGGGCCAAGGGAGAAGGGGGAGGAGGAAAAGGAAGGGCGATAATACCATCAGCACTGCCCATTAATCCATTCAAAACTCCTGTGTCTTCATTTCAAAGGACAGGAGTAGGCTTTATGCCCCAAGGCAAAAAGGAATTGTGGGGTATTGAGTATAATCAGAAAAGTTTTGAAAATACAGTTCAGTTAATTTCTAAGAAACCTTACAGGGACAAGACCTTGCAGTTAGAGAGAGTGGATTTTTATACTTGTAAAACTGCTAGGATCGTCTTTGGAGAGTTGGAACTCCTCTTTTCTTACCTCGTGGATTTTCCACTTCCACAGGTGAGCTTGATTTCCCAACCCCCTACGGGTACTTATAAAACAGTGTTTATGTTTAGAATGGGTTGGAAAATTGCTGTTTTAATCACTAGAATAAATAGACAGTGTGTGATCTTTGACCCAGGAGGAAAAGTAATATCAGATTTATTGATTCACACTCCTGGAGTACAATTCGGTATCAGAAACTCAAACTTTTGATTTTTAGGCAAAAGAATTCAGAGATATAGCCAGAGTGTTCTAGTAAAGTCATTACTGCAGACTATCCCCAAGATCTTCTCTTCTAAACAAGAGAAGGGAATTTTGGGATATGTGATTGCTTACAATTTTTAAATTTTGATTTTACATTTTTAAACATTTTTGATTTTACATCTTCAAAGTATTTTGATTTTACATTTTAAAGTTATTTTGGTTTTATATTTTTAATCTATTTTGGTTTTACATTTTTAAATTCTTTGCATTTTACCTTAGCAATGCACTTCGGGCATACACAGAAAGTGCAGCTAAGTGACAGACTGACTAACTTTTGTCTGACTTTTGTTAATCTTTTTGACAACAACTTTGTTTCCACTGTGATGTGGAAAGGCCTGGATGGCATTTGGAAAGGCCCAAGTTGGGCCCCGGGGACATTCCTTCCTAGGTGCAGATCCAGCAGCAGAGTTCATCCCCACCAGAGACATTTGTAACCTGGGGATCCAAGAGAAGGACCAGACAACAGCCCAGAGGGACCTGCCAGATGTCCGCAGCCCTCCAGACACTGATGGCAGCGATGCCCCTCCTGACCGTGACACCAGAGACACCAGACACAGTTCCAGTGTTGCAGCTGAAATGGACTGTTTTGGGTGATACGCAATATAAAGACTGTAAATGGACAATGGGCCTGCTTGCTCCTCCCGTGGCCACTTGCCATATGGTGGCCTGGGAAGAGGCTTTGCCCTATGCTTTCTATTGAAGGACTATGCTTTTAAATTAGTGGGTGAAAAACCAACACACCCACCTGCCATTGTTATTGAGACAATGTTACTGGACATGACTTTGCTTATGT